>NC_090740.1:18537564-18547564 GCF_036898095.1 Palaemon carinicauda | reverse complement strand
CCATTTGAACAACATTATTCGGAAGCTTATTCAACAATTTGGTCACAGCAAAATAAATATAGAAAACTGGGGTACTGAATCTCACATTAAAAAATTAAAGGCAGTTTGAATTTATTGCAGTGCATATCGAATACTGCATGGTAATAGCATAGATTGAAAAGAAGTTTATACAAATTACCAGAAATATGAAAAAAAAAAATCATAAAGAGTTGAATGACTGGATTGATGCTAGAGATTAATACCTATAGTCCATTTCTTTTAGCGAGTCATATTTGCACCGACTCGCAGCGGTGCCCTTTTAGCTCGGAAAAGTTTCCTCATCGCTGATTGGTTGGACAAGATAATTCTAACCAATCAGCGACCAGGAAACTTTTCCGAGCTAAAAGGTCACCGTTGCGAGTCGGTGAAAATATGACTCGCTAAAAGAAATGGACTATAGGATATATCATTTCATAATTCAAGATGAGAGTCAACTACTGAAGACACCGAAAAGGATAAAAAATAAGTCAGAACAAAAGAATGAAATTATTTCCTTTGGACAAAAGGGTCTCCAAAAATCTTGAAACGCTTAAACCATATAACGAATATTTCAGCGAAATTGAAAAAGAGATAGACCAGATATGTTTCGAAAAATTGAATTTGCTTTCAAGAATGTTACTTACATTCTGCACGTTGAATACAAACTGTTCAGTGAAAAGAAGGGGTGGGGTGGAAAATAATGTCTTAAACCGCATAACCATCATACTTTGAGTATTTGTGATTTGACTTCAAACACCAAAATATGTTACAAATACTTGTAGTTATCCGATAAGGAAATTAAAGCCGTAAAACATTAAACCAGGAAAAAATTCTAAACAATAAAAATAGCATATCTCTTAGATCTATGTACATCAGACTCCTGCAGTTTTAGTTTATTTATTTAACAATCCCCGCCTTCTCTCTCTCTCTCTCTCTCTCTCTCTCTCTCTCTCTCTCTCCCATTCAGAGTATATCCGTTACAAAACAATTGCAGAACTATAAACAAACCCTTGTAAATACAAGATCCCGGGTCCGCTTTCCACTTTCCTTAACAACCATCCTCTCAAGACCGAGAAAGGCAAGTGCTTGACATCTGAGTGGTGCATCTCGATTGCAGCAACACATTAACAACTAATTCACTTAGGCGCTTTCAAATGCTGATCTCCAAACCCTGCATTTAATTCTGTGGAGTTGCACACTGGGCTAAACCGAAGCAAGCAAATATGCAAGTTCATGGCTCAGGAGATCTTGCACACTTCACTTTAGAGTGGGATTTCTTAGCCAGGGTTGCCAGGTTTTCTGAATGAGAAAAGGCCAAACTTTAATCAACAGCAGCTTTAAACACCAACCCATTAGTAGAAAAGGCCAAATATATAGAATTTAAGGCCCACATTTTCTTTCATGATATTACTAAAGGCTAAACAATTTTTAAAAAAGGCCAAATTTGAGTGTTTTTTTGGCCATGAAAAAGGCCAACCTGGCAACACTGCTAAGAAAATGGATGGGTGACATGGGAATAGTTGACTATCCTGTCATGCAGTTGATTTTTGTATCATTATTTTTACCGAATAGTGATTAATAAACAAGTAACCTAATGCCCCTTTTTTTTACCATGACCAGACTAAAGGTAAAAGAAAGGAATAAAAGCGGGCTGAACAGCAAAAACAAAAGCAAAATTCCAAAAATAGGCATTGACAAGAAATAAGGAAAGAGAAACGCCACAAAACAAGCTTGTTATTCAAATTACTATTTTATGTGACCCGCCAAGTATAAGTCTAAATGTTCGGATATACATGCACATACATGCACATGCACACAGGTTTAAACCTTCCAATGCCCTCTCACTTTCACCAGGGCATAACTACTCCCATTTCCTCCTACCAGAGAGACGGGGAGAGACCGGTTGGTTATATGTATGGTATGCCGCTGACCGTGACCGGAAGAATATTCAGAGCACACACACACATATATATGCACACATATACATACATATATATATATATATATATATATATATAAATATTTATATATATAATATATATAATATAAACATATATAGCCTATATATGACCGGAAGAATATTCAGAGCACACACACACACACACACACATATATATATATATATATATATACACACATACAGTATATATATATACATATATATTTATAAATATAATATATATAAACATATATAGCCTATATATGTATATATATATATATATATATGTATATATATATATAATATATATATATATAAATATATATAATAATATATATTATATATATATATATTATATATAGGTATATATGTATATATACATACATACATGTGTATATATATGTGTGTATATGTAATATATATATATATATATATATATACATATATATACATACATACATACATACATGTATATATATATATATATATATATACATATATATATATATATATATATTGGTGTGTGTCTGAAATTATTTTTTCTCGTTCTATTTGCCTTTTCTTTCGAAGTACCTGTTCACATTGTAAAAAAAAAAAAAAAAGCTGCCTTAGCTTGGTTATGAAGGAGGCCAAAAGGCAACCTTGAAGCAGGGGAACGGTCCATAGTTAGAGTATGTGTGCATGTCAAAGTGTACACCGGCGACGTCTGGCATTTTAACATGGGGGTCCGTTGCTTATGTGACATTTCGGATTGGGCAAAACTTTTATATGTAAAACACTTTGACTTCCATGGTGGTGTGGAACGAAAGTTAAAATAATTTCGGAAATACACCAATTTCCATAAAAACAAACAGAGAAAAAAAGAGAAAAAACTTTTACCAAGGGTATAAGCTGGAGATTGTCATAGTGAGAGAATACGGTTAAAACCAAGTGACCTCCCCTATCAGCCTTTTCTCCCTGCATCGAGTAGAGTAACCTGACGTGCAGTGGAGTTCAGAATAATTAAGTCTCACCGTAGTGCAATAGTTTCTAATTATATATGTAAATCTGACAAAGTACTTATTCCTGTGCCAGATAGCAATATGCACCGGTTTGTGAAAACATACACATACATATAAAGATTGGTCTGGCTAAATAAGAAAAATTGGCAAGAGCTATAATTCAGCATCTAGCCATACACAATGATGCTGCCAAATATTGAATGTCCTCAAAGTTCAATTAGCTCGCTTAATGTGATGTTAACTAATTTACCAAAACTCCTAATCTAAATCTTCAATTAACTTTAACTACTATACCAACCGTGTGTCACACGATCCTACATAAATTATTTTGTAAATATTATGCTTGTATCTGCGCTCTTCCCTCGCACTAAAAAAAAACAGAATAAACATGTCTGCGTGTTTCCTCTCTAACATTGTCTGTTTCTCGAACATGAAAATTCCTGTTGCCTTGAGGTTTTGTATATAAAGGAGTGTGTTCTTTAATAAAGTTACTCAGTTGATTGCATCCTGCCTTTGAGTCATAACCTTTCTCTCGGCCGTCACACTACACTCGTATATTTTCAAGGTGACTTCCTTTAACCAATATTACATAATTCTCTGTTATGTTGGTAGTGCTGGGTCCAACAACCGACTATTATACACGAGTATGAATTGAAACTTACGATGCAAGTAAATACAAAACTATACATGACAAATAAGTGAAAACATTGCAAAAATATACGAGAATTGAACAGTGGCATGGCATTCCCTAACCAGGTTCTTATCCTTTTGTGTTGTCAGCATCTACGGTTATGAAACCATTGAATAAACAATACAGTATCTCTAAGCACTTCCCCGTCATCTGTTTACTACAAAATGCCCACAAATTCAATCTTAATGGGTAATAAGGTCATTTGAACGAAAATCGAAAAATAAAATTGGATGTAGAATAAACCATTCCCAAAATATACTAAGAAAATGCGGTGATACTGACATGTTTTACAGACAAAGCTGTAAATACTGTTTCACTATATATATATATATATATATACACACACACACACATATATATATATATATATATATATATATATATATATATATAATAGTAGCCAAACTACAGCCCTTATTGAAAAAGCAAAATGTTACAAGCCCAAGAAACATGGAAAGTAGCCCAGTAAGTAAAGGAAACAAGGGATTAGAATATATATATATATATATATATATATATACATATATATATACATATATATATATATACACATATACATATATATATACATATATATATATATATATACACATATATATATATGTACACATATATACATATACATATATATATATATACACATATATATATACACACATATATATATACATATATATATATATATATATATATAATATATATATATATATATATATAATGTAATATAAATATATATATATATATATATATATATATATATATATATGTATATATATATATATATATATATATATCTATATATATAGTATATATATATATGCAGTATATATATAGATATATATATATATATATATATATATATATATATATATATATATAGTGAGTATCTGTAGTTGAGTGTTTTGCAGTTTACCTAAGAAACTCTCAAATTAAAACATTATATTTTGATTTAGTATATAGTAGTTTTACTCATAGTGACACCAATACTAGGTACACTCTAGCTTGCCAATGTTGCTTCTTTTTCGTAAAAGTACAAAAAACTATGTAAATGACATGAGATTATTTCAGGAACAATAACCACTGCGGCCGGCAACGGTAGCAGTAGATCAAAAGTCAGTAACCATAAAAGTTGCACCGGCAGTTGACAAAACTAAATCACTCATTCTGCCACTAATATACGAGTAGCAGTAATGACATGAATTAATAACGTTATCATAAACAAGAGGAAAATGTAAAACTAGTAATGCTGACGCTAACCCATATCTGAAAGCACCCTGTCTTATATGTGTGTCACGGGACCCAACGCCAAGGAAGGCAATCAGTAACCAGACATGCATGTCACTCGGGGAAGGCAGTCAAGTCTCCTGAAGAGAAGGCAAAGCGGAAAGAGATCTCGTTAAAGACCAACTTCCTCCCCTTGTGGGTGAGAAGGAGACTTCCCAAAGTCTCGACTTCAAAACATCGCTCTCGCAACTTCAATCATTCCAACTTCCGGCAAGCCATACCAAGACGAGTCCTCGAGTCCTCGGCTCCACCCTCGCCAGGTAAGAAACCCTTGTTCAGCCCTGAGGACCCTTTCTTTGATAGGCAACGAGAAGACTCCGCCCACTTGTAACTTCGGGACTACTATTATCCCTTATCTGCGTGATGACAATGAATAAGTTCTTGGTCGGGATTGTTCCCGAGGTGATTTGTTTAACACGCAAGTAATGCCTCATGTGCTATGCTGTGTTGGTAATACCTACGTACTGCAGTTAAGAATTATTATAATGAGACTACCATAATTTATGCAATGAGAAGTGTAGTATAGAGAGAGAGAGAGAGAGAGAGAGAGAGAGAGAGAGAGAGAGAGAGAGAGAGAGAGAGAGAGAATAATATCTTAAAACATATTTCTAAATACAGTAACTTTATTAAATATTAATTCGAGCAATAATAAAGTAAGATTAAGTTAAAGGTAAGGAATAGGTAAAAGTAAGCACTGGCAATACCGGGATCTTTACTTTTTTTATCAAAGTCGCAAAGCAATACCGTAAAGTCATTCTAAAGCATAAACCACATATGTGTCTTTACTTTTAAAACCAAATACAAAATGCATCACTCAAATGCCGGATTTAGGCTTCAATGAAATGAACGTGAAGTTACTCATTCACGAATGCTCTCAGCCTGGACGTTATTTCAAAGTCATTTTCATCAAGGACGTTTATGTGTAATATATGTAAAATTACATGTATTTAAACATTTAATTTTACATATATTATGACATGACTATGGCATTTCTCACACTCGCTCCTACTTCCATATTGACTTCTTAAGTCATGTATTTAAACATGTAATTTTACATATATTACATATGCACTTGGTTTCATTAGCTCAGGTGGAAATAACTTCAAGATAACTATTCCTCGAACTAGCTTTAGTTCTAACACAAAATCCAGTCATTAATAATGAAAAAAATATCACGAACAATAAAAACTTTAGTCTCTCTCTCTCTCTCTCTCTCTCTCTCTCTCTCTCTCTCTCTCTCCTCACAACGGCACTACGGCTGGTGAGTCCTAGCGTGAAGTCGAAGGTGTCAAACCAAGAGGATCAATTGCTATTCTCCAAGATAATTCTCGGGATAACGGGGCCCGAGGTACACCAAGAGGGGGGTGGTTAAACGAGGAGGGTGAGGGAAGGATTGGGGGAAGGAGAGGGGAGACTATAGCAGGGAGTGGAAGATAGGAAACAGATGCCTTCACGACTGAGATTCTTTCTTTACTATTTATAGTCAGCTTCATTATGTCTGGATTTCAACTTCCATTTGATTTTTCTGAACTGTAAAAACTATAAAAAAAATTAGTATATAAGCCAGGGATAGGATTTTTTTTTCTTTCTTTCTTTTATGGATGAAGGCCATCTTACAATTCCTCATTGCTAATCAAGGCTGCAGAGATTTTGTTTATTATTTTAACCTCCATGTAATTTATTACCAATCTAATGAAAGAGCAACAGGCTAATAAAAATTTAACTCATTACATTTTAAAATATTCTAATTAAGTATTCTATAAAAGTAATCAGTTAATGAATGAAACTGAAAACCAAATTTTATAATATTTCATTTAAGAGTTTCAAGGTCTGTATGTACTACCATTCGTAACAGATAACGTAAACTTTCCAGAGGTCACTGCTGGTGGGAAAGGAATCACTTATGGAGCAATTCCTGGAAAACTATAGTCCATTTCTTTTAGCGAGGCATATTTGCACAGACTCTCAGCGGTCTCCTTTTAGCTCGGAAAAGTTTCCTGATCGCTGATTGGTTAGAATTATCTTGTACAACCAATCAGCGATCAGGAAACTTTTCCGAGCTAAAAGGGCACCGCTGCGAGTCGGTGCAAATATGCCTCGCTAAAAGAAATGGACTATAGTTGCACAACCCTCTAAGATAGGCAATGCCTAAATTCTATCTATCACTTCATACCAGAGAACATACCACTTTGTCAGCAGTAAGGGAATTTTGGGATTCTACCAGATGTCCAAACAAGGATGGATTGTTGCTAATGTTTTATCTAGAATGAGGCATGTGGAAACATCGAGCAATATTCCAGGATGGGCAGAATAAAATCACTGTTGTCTAAAAGCAAGTCACTGACCCTACCACTACTCCTGGAGTGCTCAACCCTGCTGACTGCCATCATGCAAGCAAGTCACCTAAGAAAACTAGCTAGTTCCCTTCACATAAGATGAAGGCTGATCTGACCAACTGTCTTCCTGTAAGGACTCTAGGATATAACAGCATATCACAGAAACTGATCATCACCTTTTCTTAAGGGTATGCCTAAAGCAACCAAGATCTTATATTACAGGACAACAATCATGAAGAGGCAAACACACGGTTTATCTACCAAGTTGTCCGGATATCTCGGCAAAACCAATCGGATGCGCAGATGGTTTTCTTTTCCCCAGTTACAGATGTCCTAATGTTATTCATGGCAAGCTATGACTTCAATCTGAATAACACGTCAGATTCCATGGCTTCATGGGTTATGGCGATTCTGCATGCTTTCAACAAAAGCAGAAATGACCAAAACTATATGGGCTATTCTGGCTAGCTTCGTCTGTCCAGCTTGTCCTAGTTGCTATCAAACCCAAGAACAGAAACTGGCTGAACGTTGAAGGGAACGTAGTAAGTGCCGTCAAGATCTGGTAGCTAAGAAGTAGCGTCAACTATCTCATAAGTTGTTAAGGAAACACCATAAGTAAATATCTTGTGTACCTTTAAACAAAAAACAAAAATGTAAGTTGCAGAATTGAAATTGTTGAGGTTCTCATGGGGGTAACGAGGAAGTGTGAGCCCTGTAATAAACTAAAGGAATTTTACATGACAATCACTTTCGAAAGAAAGCAAGGGAAGGAAAACTAAGCTGTTTCAGGCCACGTAAAAAGAAGCGAGAAAGAATATGTCGGAAGGAGGATGCTGAGCATGAAGCCTCCAGGTAAAAAGGAGAAGAAAGTCTATGAGGAGATTTATGGATTCAATAAGAGGAGATATGAGGGTAGGTGTCGTGACAAAGGAATATTTAGTGGATAGAAGTAAATGGAGATAGATAATTCGCTGTGGCGACCCCTAAGTAGTATCATTTCCCCAGACCAACTTAGAGGGGTCCCGCTTCTCCCTCTCTCAACGTAAACAACCGGAATTCTGGACTTTTTTTATATAGAAAATAAATTTGCCTAATAACGTTTTCTTCTGAAAATTAATTCTTCGCACTGCTTCATTTGCAAACTAACTCTCTCTCTCTCTCTCTCTCTCTCTCTCTCTCTCTCTCTCTCTCTCTCTCTCATTCTGCTTCTGATAGAATCATAAATTTTTTTTTCTAGTAGCAAATACAATAACAACGATTATTTTCGTCAAATGAAACAAGTTTCTAATAATATTAATAACAATCTTGTATCAGTTCATACCTAAAAGAATGTCCTTTCAACTTTGTTGGCAAAAGTAAAACCGTAATTTCATATTTCCAGGAACAAAGAAGTAACTATCTAAAAGTAATTAAACTTTTAGAATTCCATTATGATCACAAGATTTATCTCGTCTTTGAGATAACAATTTACTTAGAAAGTTTCTGCAACAATTCGTAGGAAAATAAAGAACGTCGGCTTCCATGAAACGCCGTTGCTCGAAAAGTTAAGCTTTCGTCGTAAGACTGGAAAATGCACAAAAGTTTCTTATACCACGATAAAAATGCCAGATATTTCATGCGATCAATACCAACAAAGGAAGCAGCCGCTGCTTCCTCGTCCCTTCGGCTATTTCTCTTTGCCATGTTACTTGCCGACAATGACACGAATATGTCACATGCTAAATCAAACTGCGTTTCATCACGATATCAACTGGATTGGAATAATGTCAACTCCAGAAACATGTGCAGCCATGTAATGCCTCTCCCTGCAGCTCCTTTTCATTTTGTTGCAACACAACTTCCCTACTCAAGGCTACAAAAAAAGTATAGGATACAAAATGTACGTTATCCAATTAGAAAAGTAATAAGTGTATTTTATCAACCAAATGGCAATTTTTCCTTTCAAGAACAAACTTAAGAAAAATGAATTTGTGCCTCCGTAAGGAAAATGTCTTTATCTTGTTTGCTCTTTTTATCTTTATTGTTTCCATATGCTGCCTGCTTTTACTACTGTACTGATGGTTTGATATGGCCAAAGTTAAGAAGTACTCCGGAAAATCTGTCAAAGAGCAATCACATGCAAGTTGTAATCTTTTGTTGCTAGGTACTTGGTAATGACTTTCTGCTGTGACATTATTTCTCTTTGAACTAGTTCGTAAGTCAGTGCACTAATTACGCCAAATAATGATTACTCATTGAAAATAAAGCACATTAGTCCATTCAGAAAATAAGTACTATTTTTTTTTTAAATGTAGAGAACTAATTATAAAAGAAGCTGAAAATTTCTTTTTCTTGAAAAACGTTTGAATAAAATATATTAGTCATGAAGTGAGACTAATTTACATATGACGCAATCTCCAAATTATATTAATACCGGATAAATAAACAAGGTTGAGAGAGAGAGAGAGAGAGAGAGAGAGAGAGAGAGAGAGAGAGAGAGAGAGAGAGTGGATATTTGAACTGAAGAAATATTTTGACTTCTCGTCATCACAAGGTTCTAAAAATTCAGTGTCAGCTGCAGTTCATGGAATCGATAAAAGAACTAAGTTGACTGTTTTCCTTGATAACTGCAATTCTGTGAGGTCAAATTCACATCATTATCAGTAGTAGTAATGGTAATAGTAGCAGCAGTAGTAGATAAATTATTATCAACGTTTCCCATTTGTACTTATGATGCCAGATAACTCATCAA
>NC_090740.1:18530064-18532564 GCF_036898095.1 Palaemon carinicauda | reverse complement strand
TTGCCTCACAAGCAGTCGCATAATTTCCTGGGTCGAAGAGAGGAATCAAACTTTCACATTATCTGTTATCAACGTAATATTCTTGTTTTCCGTTAAGGTATTCTTACAAATTGACCAGAATTTAACGCTATTCAAACCATGTCAAAAAAATGGTGTACAGCAAGATTTACGCGAACGTATAAATGACATACCAAAGATTTATGTTACAACAGATTCAACGCCAGTTCACCTCGTCTCCAAGGGTAATTTTCTACTTACGCCCTACAAGATAAAAATTTTCCGATGTAATACAGAAATGACACCTTTCTAAAGAGCCAGACTGATTTACTGCGTAATTAACTCCGATGGATATTTCAAGAAGTTTCTCATCACTTCTACTACTACTTGAGAGGGACCTATCTCCCTTGGAACGTGTTATTAAAGTTTACGAATAACCACTCTAATATCATTTACATGATTAATACAAGTATTGTGAAATTCCAATAAATGGACGAATTACAAGGCTTACATCGAATGCCATTATGTTTTGTATAGAGTTCGGTATGTATATAAATCTTACATAAAAGAGCGTGCGTCCAGCACCGCCATGAATCATGTCCAAATAACAGCAATTGTACATTTTCAATCCATGTGCGGGAAAGACCATTCTGTCGTTCATCAAAATAAAAACACGCTATTACGCAATCCAAAGCACTAGCCCGCTGTCAAAAAGAAACTGCATGGTAGAGGTGTTATGGAGTGTTCTGTAATAACAGGCTTCGTCCTATACATCATCATCATCCACTGGCCGCAAGATCAAGTGCCATTGGAAGGGGCAGTACCATCCTGATGGATTTAGAGCCATCGGAATTTAGCAGTGGCAGGGTTTCGAAAACAATTTCAAACATCCACAAAGCGTATCGAGGAGTACATTTCCCCCTGATCATTGCTCAGTTCCGGAAAATGATCATCCTGTCGTTTAAATCAAGAAGTTAAAAACTAGTGATTAGTTTTATGTTCATAAATTATATTTGCGTTACAGAGAAAAAATGGTGTGGACATTAGATAAAAAACACAATCATGAGAACGCAAAAATCCTAAAAGTGAATTACAGACGAACAAACATAGGTTAAAATTTTAAGAATCTGCATGAGAGAGAGAGAGAGAGAGAGAGAGAGAGAGAGAGAGAGAGAGAGAGTTTCCGCTACTAAAAAAGTCGCATTTTTAATTATGGGTCGAGATAAAGAAAGAAAGGTGTGGTGGGTGGCGTCATGTGTGAAAGCAGAGAGCGAAAACAGCCCGAGGAATAAGAAAAACACGACACACAGGAAGAGGAAGGGTGGGAATGACAAAATCAAAATACAGGTGCTGCAAAGAGCTTAATTGACATCGGAAGTTGATTTTGAAGGTGAAAGACAATAAATACGGCTGTAATGTCGCGCACATTACAATTAGGAACTCAAGCGAAAATCTAATTAGTTATTTCAAATTAAAAGATGGAAGTCGTGCCTTCTCCATCACATGGCTCAACACAAGTAGTCTAGAATGTTTTACACTAGCTGTGGCCAGACTTTGGAATGATCTTCCTAATTGGGTAGTTGAATCGGTTGAACCCCAGAAGTTCAAACTTATTATTATTATTATTATTATTATTATTATTATTATTATTATTATTCTCTTTGTCGTTGAAAACGATTTATATCGTATAGCTTTAAGACAATGGTTCTTAAAGAATGATTTTGTCAGTCTGAATCTGTCTGACTGGATTGGAAATTATGAAATGGTTGCTGTTCTAGGTGACTGATGTGCAAGGTAGGGGGCAGACAGATGGCGTCGTTGAGAATTGAGATATTCTTATACGAATGTTTGAAAAGTTGTTTCATTGTTAGAGATACATGGTCTTCAAAGAATGTTTGTAAGATTCTAAGGGAAGAAAAAATGATGAGTAATTTATAAATTACTCTTTAAATATATATGTTTTTGGTTATGTGAATTTCACAGGGAATAACACTCCGACATCCTGAACTGACATCAAGATATCCTGTGCTATAATTTTTTTTCCACTGATTATTTGTTTTTCTTAATTGTCATCTTTTGCTAATTCTATTACATAGTTTATTCTTTACATTAGGTTCTTTATTGCTTTAGTTATTGGGGTCCGGAAGACTGTATATTGCCTTCCTAACTAAGGTTCCAGCCTCGCTACTATGACTACTACTATTACTATTACTACAACTACTAAAATCCTTTTTCGTCTGATTACAAAAATAGCCAAGAACTTACGCATCTCTAGCTACAAGGGAAAAAACTTCTAAAAAAGTCAAAAGCTTTCAACTTCTAATATATTATTTTGACATAAATTCGAAAGTTTATCGTATAATCTAAGCCCTTTTTCTGTAAGCTATTAAGCTATTTTCGCCTGTCTCCAGTCTACACAAGACCAGAAACAATCAATGCTACTCTTACTCAGTCTCAAAGATGGGAACATTGAGTTATGTACTGAGATCCAATAACTGGAAAT
>NC_090740.1:18492564-18525064 GCF_036898095.1 Palaemon carinicauda | reverse complement strand
ATAAAAGAGGGTTCATAAGCAACTCTTCGAACTTTCCCACACACACTGCGTTATTCACCTTTCAGACTTCCTGATATTAAAGTCATCCCTTTCTAAGCCCCTTTATTGCCTTCCCTTATCCTCCTCCTGGGCAATCCTTTTTTTTTTACACTCCGGATATATGTAATCTTTTAAACAATATATCGTTCTCCATTCATTCCACATAACCAAACAACCACAAACACTGTTTTGGCCTTTCGCCAGTTTTATACAATAATAGTGTAATCGAGCTGTCAAAAATGACGTCTAAATACTTAAAATATACATACACGCACACGCAAACTCATACAGATTCAACCCTTCCCACCCCTCCCCCTTTCCTAACTACAACCCGCAGGTTCGGCAATTTGTGGAAATGTATGGTTTTCGAGTGAACCTCTCGGGGTATCCCCTCTCACCACGGTATGACTACTCCCTCTCCCCCATGAGCGTGACAGGATATATAGCTTGACACTTGCTTTTTATTATTTAGGGGAGATAATCATGAATGTGTAGTAAACTGTCTTTCTATTCCATACTATTAAAAGGATACAGAAGTTCGGGTACTCTTTATTCAAATGGCTGCAAAACAATAAAACCCTTTGCAAGAGTTATTAAATTTAGCGGTGAACACTTGAGGGCGGAGTCCTTCCATAAAATGGAAGCTCATCCGAAGAAATCACCCCCTGGTAGTAATTAACACACCTTGAAGATCCCTCCTGGCCCTCCAGGTCTACTTAATTATTGTTATCGAATGATATATGGGCGTGGGGAGACATTTTCCCATAAAATTAATTATAATGAGAGTCATTAGAGCGGCCGGAGAAACCAGGTGCCCCCCCCCCCCAATAATCAGTAGGATACAACGTCGTACAATTATCATGGTTGATTTCATTAGCACTTTGAAAACTACATTCATTTCTTCGCAAACCGAAACAGATAATATTGCACAGAAAATACTACATATCTTAAGTTTTCCTCTTCTTTGTATTCGAAAACTAAATTACTGACCCATTTCTTTTTACTTATTTCAAAGTTTATTTTGGATATGACGCTAAATATTTACTACTCTAATTGCAGATCTGCATCGATATATATATATATATATATATATATATATATATATACATATATATATATATATATATATATATATATCTCTCTCTCTCTCTCTCTCTCTCTCTCTCTCTCTCTCTATATATATATATATATATATATACACATCTATATATGTATATATATTATATACATATATATATATATATATATATATATATATATACATATATATATACTCGCATTTCTTATGAGTGAGGATACCTTAACGTGGTGAATGGGTTTGCGTATCGCCAAGATCAACAAAGCTTTACTATTTAGGGTCACTCCTACTCGGTCGGTTTGCTATGAGCAATCAGACGAAAAGCTCCCAACATCACCATCCCATAGTGGTCATCGTGGTGATGAAAAGTGGCCAAGGCCCAGACACTTTGTCCTGCAGGGGACTAGAAATGGCTGCATTTGATGTTGTACACACACACACACACACACACACACACACATATATATATATATGTATATATATACACATATATATATACATATATACACATATATATACACACACACATATATATATATATATGTATATATATATATATATATATATATATATATGTATATATATACATATATATATACATATATATATGTGTGTGTGTGCGCGCGCGCGCGTTTACAATATATATACATAACACATACATAGGTATATTATATATATATATATATATATAGAGAGAGAGAGAGAGAGAGAGAGAGAGAGAGAGAGAGAGAGAGAGAGAGACTAACCAATGCAGGCTATATGCTCCTTAATAATAATGCATAACAATGAAATATCGATTCCACAACTTTCATGATGTGTCATTAAAAGAAACAAAAACATTATTTACCTCTTCCACCGCCTCAAGTAACAACAGCGAATAACATTACACGCATGATGAAGAGGTCCTGGCGAAGCGAGAACACTAAATGAGTGAACTATGTTTGTTCACCGAAATATTCTCAGGCAAGAACCGTCATAAATTACCACGAGAAGCAACTGGCGATGTTCTACCTCATTTATAAACAGGTTATTATGCGCTGGGAACGCCGTCCTTTCCGGTTGATTGCCTCCAGAAAGCAAGCAACCGGTTGTGTAGAGAATTGCACAGCCCATTAATCACAGTCTGTTTGGTGGAACATTAAATTGAATATTGACTTCTTGTACAACATTGATGGCATGGTACGTACAGCTGGACACACGGGTCCCTAGTACACCTTGCTCCAAAGAAGCGCAACGTGTCACGCTCTTACTTCACGGAGAGTACCTGAAATGCAGTGTAGGGAGATCTAGCAATGGAACTTGCCGCCAAGTAACCGTGTGTCTGGATTCACTTACTCAGAGCTAAGTGTACTAGGAATTCCCGTGTCCAACTGTACATACACGTGAAATTTTTAGTTTCCTGAAAGGAGGAAAAAGTTGAACCGTTAAAAGGCGATAATCGTGTATTTGACAAAAATCAAAACAGACAATTACATCGTTCAAGTAAAAGATGACAGTAAATAATATTCTTCTATAGAAAATACGAGTAAAGTGTTAATACCATAGTAGCCTGTTCCACGTTTTTTTCTTTTCTTTTTTATGTCTTTCCTCCACTGCATTACAGATTCCGATTATCCTTTTCCCCCAAATTTAGGTGTGATCTTTTTATCTAAAAATTTCTTTAGAGAAACACGCGGTCTGTTTCTTCTTCAATTGCACAAAATAATTGGCTTATTGAGAAAGTCTTTTGGGATATTCGGTGATCAATCTATTCTGAAGAAATATTCCAATTCTTTCATTCTACCTTGTTTCGAGTAGGGTTCCCTTGTCTGGTCGTCAGTTGTTGACTCTCATCTTAATTTGTTGGACAAAAACTTGCGGTCTATTACATTTCTCATTCCTGATCCTTTGCATTCGGATCTTCTCAGTCTGTGCTATCCTATACGCAATACTATAGTCAATTTCTTTTAGCGATGCAGATTTGCACCGACTCTCAGCGGTGCCCTTTTAGCTCGGAAAAGTTTCCTAATCGCTGATTGGTTGGACGAGATAATTCTAACCAATCAGCGATCAGGAAACGTTTCCGAGCTAAAAGGGCACCGCTGCGAGTCGGTGCAAATCTGCCTCGATAAAAGAAATGGACTATAGGTATGCAGTTAATTTTAACACGTCTTATAGTATCAATTGTAAGTCTCCTTAATACAAAGTATTCTACAAGTTTCATTCTAGCCGTGACCAGATTATGGAATGATCTCCCCAATCAGGCAGTTGAATCGGTGGAGCCTTAGAAGTTCAAATTTGCAGTTGAATCTTTTCATGTTGAACAGGTTGACATAAGTCTCTTCATAGTTTATATATATTGATAGATAGATATGCAAAGATAACATACATGTGTGGGTTACTAAAAGCATAATATTCAATAAGTACATTTAGAAATAAGCACAAAAAAACTTAAAAAGTAAGCATAAAGTAATTGTCTTCGCGGTAACGAACAAAATCCTTTATTAAATTTCATGAGAAAAAAAATTACTTTGAACTTCAACGACACTTAAATAACCAAGAGCAGACATATCATCAGAATTTATATTTCCTTGGATGATAATATAAGTCGTTTCCATCTTCAATATGGCCATGAAAGTAATGACCTGTGGTAATCTCTCACCACTTAGAGAAATGTTACAGAAAACCATGTGTTACTCAGTCTCTTCATAGAGAACATCGTATATATTAGTAAAAATCCAGCTTTTACCCAAATACGGCAGAGCCGACTTTCATTACTAATTTCGAGAATTAGTACAAAAAAGTAAAACCTCTTTTTTTTCAGTAGAACCACTTATTTCTCCAACATACAGAAGGCCTTCTTGACATGGAAATTACGTTTTTGGCAAATTACGTATAATTAAAGATGACAAGCAGATGGAACATTGACTAACGGTTCGTAAAAACATCTGTCAATGGCAAAAAAAAAAAAAAAAAAAACTCACGAGATAATAAAACAAAATGAGTCTCCCGGCGCAAAAGATTAGAAACTAAATCTGGCTGAAGTTAATCACTTCTATTATCTTTTGAAGCAAAACTTGAAACAAAATTTTTAATAAAAAGTAAGAAAAGTCTCAAGAACAGTACATAACGAAGAAAAAATATTGAGTAATTAGCTTATTTTGCTATATACAGTAAAAGTATATTGGGAATCAACTCCATTCGATAATATAAACATCATGAGATTGTCTTACAAGCACATGATGCTCCCAACCTCTGTTATTGATCAATGAAATATGATTTGATAGGATAGCAAAATAAAAGAAAATAATTCCATGCGGCAGACTTGGTCTTTCTAGAGAGGTAAATAATACTTTTCTTACTAAAACGGGAACCTTAAGGAATACTCTGCTTAAATATACTGAAGTTTATTGAAGAATGAACTCAACCAGAACAGTGTTTGGCATCAATAAATAAGATTTCGGAAAATTTTTAATTTTCTAAAAGAAAACGGCTAAATGGAAAATTATGTAAAACGAAAATACTGAATATGTATAAGTAGTCAAAACCAGGAACCGTCAGATAAATTTGAAAATAAAAAATGCAAGAGAATGAGGTGAAAGTCAATAACAATTAACCAATTAGGCAAGTGATAACAAGAGCTCATAAAAATGAAGAAAATCTAAAAATGTGGTAAGAAAATGAGATGACTTAGAAAATGCGCATCGAAAATGAGGTGTGTCGCAATTAGAGGGGTCATGGGTTAATTCTAAGTATAAGGAAACGCACAGTGCTGTAATAATAGGATGACTTCATGCCTCAGTTCAAGTGACCTTCGAGATGTAGCCTCAAGTCGTTGCTCTGAGTAGCATCTTTGAACGCTGAGAACGGAACGAGGAAAGGAGAGAAAATGATTGATGGAAAGCAAAAAGTTTCCATGAAAGAGATAATGAAAGCTTTTTTTTATGATTAAAATCTAAAAGTAACACACAAACATACATATATATATATATATATATATATATATATATATATATATATACATACATACATATATATATATATTATATATATATATATATATATATATATATATACATACACCCTGGTAAAAAGGGGTGCGTGTGTGTATGTACACACACACACACACACACACACACACATATATATATATATATATATATATATATATATATATACATACATACATACCATGGTAAGAAGGGGTGCGTGTGTGTATGTATGAATTTATCTATCTAAATATTTAACCGTCATTTTAACTGGCTGCGTACACTAGTATAATATAAACACAAAGTGGGTGATTTTCTCAAGAAATTGAGAATAAATGTCGCTGGAGGGCATATTGTAAATTGCTTTGATGACTGACCATAATCACCTCCTACGCCTATTGACGCAAGGAACTTCAGTCAAATTTCGCCAGTCGTCTCTATCTTGAGCTTTCAATTCAATACCTCTCCATTTATCATCTCCCACGTCACGTTTCACACCACTCAGCTATGTAGGCCTGGGTCTTCTAACTCTTCTAGCGGCTTCTGGAGCCCAGTTGAAAGTTTGGCGAGCTAATCTATCTTGGGGAGTGCGAAGAGCGTGAACAAACCCTCTCCATCTACCCCTCACTATGATCTCATCCACATATGACACTCGAGTAATCTCTCTTATAGTTTCATTTCTAATCCTGTCCTGCCATATAACTCCCAATATTCTTCTGAGGCCTTTTTTCTGAAATCTACAAAATCTGTTGGATATTGTTTCATTGTCATACCATGACTCATGTCCAGACATTCACACCATTCTCACTAAAGTTATATATAGACTCA
This sequence comes from Palaemon carinicauda, assembly GCF_036898095.1. Lineage (NCBI taxonomy): Eukaryota > Metazoa > Arthropoda > Malacostraca > Decapoda > Palaemonidae > Palaemon > Palaemon carinicauda. The sequence continues at coordinate 18,519,151 of NC_090740.1, read as the reverse complement.
CTTTTATACATAATTTCAGGCGATTTGATTTCCAAATTTTATTTAACCTAGCCATTATTTGATTTACTTTTTTAAATCTTTCATTAAACTCCAATTATAAAGACCATGTATTAGAGATCAAAGTCCCTAAGCATTTAAATTATTCTACCTCATTAATCTTTTCTCCTTCCAATGATATTTCACCTTCAATTGCATACTCCGTTCTCATCATCTGTCTTTCTTCTATTTACCTTGAGCCCAACCTCCCGTGACATTTCATATATTCAGGGAAACAAGCATTGCAAATCCTGTGGTGTTCTGCTAATAAGGACAGCATCATCGGCATACTCTAGGTCAGCTAATTTCCTATTACCAATCCAGCCCAATCTTTCTCTGCCGTCCCAGACCAACTGTTCTATGCATTACAAAATCCATGGCGAGGATAAACAACAAAGGTGACAACACATCCCCATGGAGTACTCCACTGCTCACTGGAAATTCATTTGATAGGACTCCACTAACATTAACTTTGAACTTGCTATGCTTATTAACAGAATTGATCAAATTTACATATTTAAGAGGAATTCCATAACAACGCAGGACTCTAAACAAAATTGGCCGGTGCACACTATCAAAGGCTTTTTCTTAGTCCACAAATGGCATCAATAATGGATTTCTATATTCTGCACATTGCTGTACATGTCTTAAAAGGAAAATTTGTTCAGTACAACTGTTACCTTTTCGAAATGCTACTTGTTCATCTCTCAACTTTTCATCAATCTTTCTCTCTAGTCTCTTTAGAATAAGCATACTATTTATTTTCATAACTGACGTGAGTCAGCCAGATTTTTTTTTTCCCCATGTTCACCAACATTCCTAGCTCCCAGTCATTGGGTTTTACCTCTTCTGACCACATTCTACAAAATAATCTTATAAGTATTCTGGGAGTCCCTTCATTTTCGGCCAAAATAATCTTAGCAGTTATTCCATCGTATCCGGGGCTTTCCATCTTTTGAGTTTTTTAATGATAGCTTCGACTTGAACACACTGAATTCATTCATGGGCACATCAAGGTCTTGCTCAGCTTCAGGTATATCAATCAAATTATTTCCTTCATATTTTCGATTCATGGCCTCACTAAAGTGTTCCATCCAACGTTGCTTTTTGATGACTGATACACGAGAAAAAATATTCAAGAATTGAACAAACCCATTCTTAACAATTCTTATTGAGATATTACAAATCAACGGTCGTACTTAAAAAGGCCAGAAAACTCGTACATGGAAATGAGCATTGCATAAATCTATGCACATTGTCTCTATTTACTAACAATATCATCAACAGAGCACATAATTCAACCTTGCCAACTTACAAACTTACAACGCCCTTTAATCATTATATTTCTTAACCTTTATCATTATCAACGACACGCTTTAAAATCTCTCCAACATATTACAGGTATAGACAAACGATTGAAATCATAATATTTAGACCAAACTGCATAGTTAAGACGATCATTTGCATGTTTTCGATGTTTTCCTGTTCCTAATAATATTAAAAAATGAATATCAATACTATATCATCACACTATACATTGCATGTGTAGGTGTGACGGAAGAGCTTTTTCAGGCAATGGCCCTTCTGCACAAAATCTTAAAATATCTTCGCAGGAAGTGCGTTGTCTTTGTTGCTAATATCCATCATGGTGAGGTGACGTCACTTGTTAGGGGATGCCAAGAAACTAAGGTAAGGATAAAAACCAGATTCTGATCGACAAAAAGCCAAGTTTATAAGAGTCTCCCTTTCTCTGAATAATAATAATAATAATAATAATAATAATAATAATAATAATAATAAAATGAAGCTGGATGTAACCCAGAATCCCACACTATATACCACCAGTCTCTGTGGACTGGTTAATGAAAGATAACTACTACTACTACTAACATATTTGTCAAAAAAAAAAAAAAAAAAAATAGGGAAAATCAGTTCAACAAGAAGTCTTAACGTAAGATCGAAAGCACATACTAGAAAAAAATATAAATAAAGAGTAGAAAAAGAACTATTCATCACTCTGTTTACAATGTAAGTTTAGAGAAATTTTCAACACAATACAAAAGGAATGACGTCACTCGAAGCAGACAAATGTACCATCATGATGAAATGACCTAAACCTTACGGTTCATCTCACACAACCGTCCTAAACACAATTTTGTGCGATGGTAATCTCATACCAAAGCAAAAACATATTTTAAAGAGTGAAAAAGCGAAGAATCGGATGTCATGCTGACATAATTTTCTTCAAAAATCTTTCTCTTGTGTTTTAAAGGTACATATTAGATTACTGTCCATTCACATCCAATGTGATTATGTTTTTCGTGTGTGCGTGTGTGCCTGCGCAGCATTGTATGTACGTTTTCTATTTAGTTGGTTATATGTTCAAGTATACATGAACCTGCTTGATTATACAGTACACAATAAACTAAGAAAATATAATAATGGTTAAAACAAATACCTATATTGATTTAAAAAAAAAAAACATTATAATAAATATATCACAATAACATCTTGAATAATCCTCACCTAAAAGATATAATTTCAAATCCATTTTAAGTAGAAAAAAAACATGAAAAATATTAGAGCGAAAAATGGATGAAGTAAAACAAGACAAAGAAACAAAAGGAGAAAGATAAAATGAGATCAGCACAAAGAGATTAAATCTTGCGTCCGCCCTTTCGGAAAAAAAAATCTAATTCATCATAAATGAAAAAGGAACGTAGGCGATGGACGCGAAGGATACCTAACGACTCTCTCTCTCTCTCTCTCTCTCTCTCTCTCTCTCTCTCTCTCTCTCTCTCTCTCTCTCTCTCTCTCTCTCTCTCTCTCTCTCTCTCTCTCTCTCGAGCCTATTAGAAGTAGTAGTAGTAGTAGCATGCACACCTTACGACTCAATGCCTAGCGTTCGATCCACGAACAGAGTTCAACGGGAGCAACATGCTATCATTCTAAAGTACAGTATGCCTCTGTTGTTTTATGAAGTTAATTTGTACACACATACACACACACACACACACATATATATATATATATATATATAAATATATATATATATATATATATATATATATATATAGAGAGAGAGAGAGAGAGAGAGAGAGAGAGAGAGAGAGAGAGAGAGAGAGAGAGAGAGAGAGAGAGAGGTCCTTATTAGTAATACTCTTGTCCTTGCCACGATGTACACTACCATATAGTTGAAAAACAAAATGACCAATCTCTCTCTCTCTCTCTCTCTCTCTCTCTCTCTCTCTCTCTCTCTCTCTCTCTCTCTCTCTCTGAATTATTCATAAGATATACTTAATGGTGTCAGCCTGTCTAAATTTTCCTTCTACTAAAAATTAATTTAGTTTTCCCACATAACTTGATGGCTGCTTCTTACATTCCTTTTTGACCACAAGGGAAATAGGGAAAAACTTCAAAAGCAACAATATCAGTTGAATATAATGAATTCTAAATTGCATATTCTGGAAGAGGAAGCATTACCCTTAATTTTAGGTGTAAAGTATTCACCATTTTGTGCGCGCAGAGAGAGAGAGAGAGAGAGAGAGAGAGAGAGAGAGAGAGAGAGAGAGAGAGAGAGAGAGAGAGAGATTAATAAAATCATTATTATTAAAATGATAAAAATCATTACTATTATTAAAATGATAAAAATCATTATTATTGCTATAATGATAAAAAGTCATTATTATTATTATTAAAATGATAAAAATCATTATTATTAAAATGATAAAATTTATTGTTTTTATTAAAATTATAAAAATTATTATTATTATTAAAATTGTGTATCTTCAAGTGTAAAGCATATATTATGTGCACGCAGAGAGAGAGAGAGAGAGAGAGAGAGAGAGAGAGAGAGAGAGAGAGAGAGAGAGAGAGAGAGATTAATAAAATCATTATTATTAGAATGATAAAAATCATTACTATTATTAAAATGATAAAAATCATTATTATTACTAAAATGATAAAAATCATTATTATTATCAAAATGATAAAAATTATTATTATTAAAATTACAAAATATTTTATTATTATTAAAATTGTGTATCTTCACTTGTAAAGCATATAATTTGTGTACGCAGAGAGAGAGAGAGAGAGAGAGAGAGAGAGAGAGAGAGAGAGAGAGAGAGAGAGAGAGAGAGAGAGAGAGAGATTTCAGAATCAAATTACCCGTTCCCCAAAATGAAACAGTAAAAAACTCACAAAAGTAAATCTTCAATAACGAAAATAATAATCTTTCCTACCACTGGATATCTCTTCAAGCATTAGACAAATGGAATCTTAAAATCTATCCCTATTATAAGAATATATTCGAAATGAAAGTCCAAGAAATTACGAGGTATAATTCATGGGCAAGAAATTGGATATGTTTTCTTAACGACATTGCATCCAAACGAAAACGTACACTATAGTCCATTTCTTTTAGCGATGCATATTTGGACCAACTCGCGGCGGTGCCCTTTTAGCTCGGAAAAGTTTCCTGATCGCTGATTGGTTAGAATTATCTTGTCCAACCAATCAGCGATCCGGAAACTTTTCCGAGCTAAAAGGGCACCGCTGCGAGTCGGTGCAAATATGCATCGCTAAAAGAAATGGACTATAAGTGCTGATTTTAGTTAGGGTCTATAAATCATTTTCTAAAAAACTTACATTATTATTCAATATAAATTCTTTGCAGGGATCGTCTTAACGTGGTAAACATATTCACATGATCAACGTAAAGTGTTTGATTAGAACCTAATAAAGCATACACACTCATCAAAATACTCCCACATTATGCTAATACACCAAAAATAGTTTCATAAACAATCTACAAAACTGTTAAGACATAAACATGGAAACTCCCAACATTAAAGTGAAGTGGTAATAATTCTCGCTTATTCTCAGGGGAAGTCAGCCGCCTGTGACTGGTAAATGAATTCCACTCTTTGGTCTACGATCTACCGGAAATGTCTTTTCTAACATCCCCCAGTTGAAATTACCTCGGTGTTTTAGTTCGACTTGAAAACTATCTCAATCTATTATACAGTTGAAAACTGATTCAATATTTTATGCACTTGAAACCTTATAAAATCATTTATACACTTGAAAACTATATCACTTTTTTTTACACTTGAAACCTTACTCAATCCTTTATACACTTGAAAACTATCTCAATCTATTATACACTAGAAAAATAATTCAATCTATTATACACTTAAATATTATCTAAACCTTTTTACACTTGAAACATTACTCAAACATTTATACACTTGAAAACTATCTCAATCCTTTTTACACTTGAAACCTTACTCAATCCTTTATACACTTGAAAACTATCTCAATCTATTATACACTTAAAAATTATCTAAATCATTTTTACACTTGAAACCTTACTCAATCATTTATACACTTGAAAACTATATCAATCTTTTCTACACTTTAAACCTTACTCAATCCTTTATACACTTGAAAACTATCTCAATCTATAATACACTTGAAAAATATTTCAATCTATTATACACTTAAAAATTATCTAAACCTTTTTTACACTTGAAACCTTACTCAATCATTTATACACTTGAATACTATATCAATATTTTTTACACTTGAAACCTTACTCAATCATTTATACACTTGAATACTATATCAATATTTTTTACACTTGAAACCTTACTCAATCATTTATACACTTGAATACTATATCAATATTTTTTACACTTGAAACCTTACTCAATCCTTTATACACTTGAAAACTATATCAATCATTTTTACACTTGAAACCTTACTCAATCCTTTATACACTTGAAAACTACCTCAATCTATTATACACTTAAAAATTGTCTAAATCATTTTTACACTTGAAACCTTACTCAATCATTTATACACTTGAATACTATATCAATATTTTTTACACTTGAAACCTTACTCAATCCTTTATACACTTGAAAACTATCTCCATCTTTTTTACACTTGAAACCTTACTCAATCCTTTATACACTTGAAAACTATATCAATCATTTTTACACTTGAAACCGTACTCAATCATTTATACACTTGAAAACTATCTCAATCCTTTTTACAATTGAAACCTTATAAAATCATTTATACACTTGAAAACTATCTCAATCTTTTTTACACTTGAAACCGTACTCAATCATTTATACACTTGAAAACTATCTCAATCCTTTTTACAATTGAAACCTTATAAAATCATTTATACACTTGAAAACTATCTCAATCTTTTTTACACTTGAAACCTTACTCAATCATTTATACACTTGAAAACTATCTCAATCTTTTTTACACTTGAAACCTTACTCAATCATTTATACACTTGAAAACTATATAAATCTTTTTTACAATTGAAACCTTACTCAATCATATATACACATGAAAACTATATCAATCTTTTTTACACTTGAAACCTTACTCAATCCTTTATACACTTGAAAACTATCTCAATCTATTATATATACACTTGAAAACTATCTCAATCTATTATATATACACTTGAAAACTATCTCAATCTATTATACATACATTTAAAAACTAAATTTATTATAAACTGGAAAACTAATTCAATTTATTACATACAGTACATCTCTGACCGTGGGAAAAAAATTATCCAACAATCAAAATGTCGAAAAGTTAAATAAATCATATGCCACATACAACCGGAAAAAAAAACACACAAAGTATTTTGCCACAAGAAAAAAAAAAAACTCAGCTATAGCTGCATGTATACAAACAGGACACAAAAGAAAAACCAAACAGATACGCATGAGAGATTTAAATCCCAGTAACCTCAACATTAAATGAAGGTAGCTGGGTACAATCAAGATCTACATATTTAGACTTTGGATACAATATAAATATTTTCGAAAGCTCTGGATACATTCTATACCAATTTCAATAAGACCGTAATTCGATGTTAATATCGAGTCGGAATAACCAAGCTACGATGAAACATCTAAATTGGAAAATATTGATATACCATGGTCTTCCGCTGTCTTGGGTTAGAGTTCTCTTGCTTGAGGGTACACTCGGGCCGACTATTCTATCTTATTACTCTTTCTCTTATTTCGTTGAATTTTTTATAGTTTATTTATGAAATATTTATTTTAATTGTTGTTACTGCTCTTAAATATTTTATTTTAATTGATAATTAAATCTCTTATTTCCTTGTTTTCTTTCCTCACTCGGCTATTTTCCCTGTTGGAGCCCCTAGGGCCTGCTTATAGCATCTTGCTATTCCAACTAGGGTTGTAGCTTAGCAAGTAATAATAATAATAATAATAATAATAATAATAATACTCTACTCAAGAATTCTTTCGTTTAAAATGACGTACAGAAAACGGCTCCACGAAAAGTTGGAGTAATCGGTTGGGTGGTTTTTTTTTAGTTGGATCACATGCTGAATATTAAACAGCTCTCTTCTAGACTGTAGTACAGTAGCCTATAGATTGTGACATCTTACAGAATTAATAATCTAAAGCTCTGACGTAGCCATGAGATAAATAAATCTATCCACTCACGTTATAACATTGTTCAAAGACTAAATCTATCCATCCATGTTATAACATTGTTCAAAGACTAAATCTATCCATCCATGTTATAACATTGTAAAAAGACTATATCTATCCACTCACGTTATAACATTGTTCAAAGACTAAATCTATCCATTCATGTTATATCATTGTAAAAATACTAAATCTATCCACTCACGATATAACACTGTTCAAAGACTAAATCTATTCATCCATGTTATAACAGTAAAATGACTAAATCTATCCATCCATGTTATAACATTGTTCAAAGACTAAATCTATCCATTCATGTTATAACATTGTTCAAAGACTAAATCTATCCATCCATGTTATAACATTGTTCAAAGACTAAATCTATCCATTCATGTTATAACATTGTAAAAAGACAAAATCTATCCACTCACGTTATAACATTGTTCAAAAACTAAATCTATCCATTGATGTTATAACATTGTTCAAAGACTAAATCTATCCACTCACGTTATAACATTGTTCAAAGACTAAATCTATCCATTCATGTTATAACATTGTAAATATACAATCTATCCATCCATGTTATAGCATTGTAAAAAGACTAAATCTATCCACTCACGTTATAACATTGTTCAAAGACTAAATCTATCCAGTGATGTTATAACATTGTAAAAAGACTAAATCTATCCACAAACGCTTTAACACTGTTAAAAGACTGCATTTCTTTATTTTCAAATGGACAAAAAAATTAAAACATCCAGACCTGTTGAGAAACGTCAGATTCCTGTCTAAACGAAATGACAAGTATGATATTCGCTGTAAGTATATTTATACTCGTTCTTAAGCTAATAAATGCATTCATCAACTACAAAGTGGCGGCGCACTAAAGAGGTTACAAAATCAACAATCATACAACACGACCACATTAATAAATCACACAGCACTTGCGTGTAAATCACATGCTATTTTCAAGATGTTTATTTCTAGGTATGATAATAAGTTTTTACTGAATAATGATTGAAATAAATAATAGACTGGAGAAGCAGTTTTCTATAATCTTGCCCTGTAAAAATTCTTTAGAACTATTAGACTACCTTCTTTCTAGCAACGTCTTGCTACCCCTAGATATATATATATATATATATATATATATATATATATATATATATATATATATATATATATATATATATACGTACATATATATATACATATATTTACATACATATATATATACATATATATACATATATATATATATATATATATATATATATATACATACATATATATATACATACATATATATACATACATATACATATACATACATATATATATACATACATATATATATATATATATATATATGCATATATATACATATATATATGCATATATATATATATGCATATATATACATACATATATATACATATATATATATACATACATATATATACATATATATACTGTATATATACATACATATATATATATACATACATATATATATATATATATATATATACATACATATATATATACATACATATATATACATACATATATACATACATATATATATACATACATATATATATACATACATATATACATACATATATATATACATACATATATATACATACATACATACATATATATACATACATACATATATATATATATATATATATATATATATATATATATATATATATGTATATATATATATAAATATGTATGTATATATATATATATACATATATATATATATATATATATATATATATATACATATATATATATATATATATATATACATATATATATATATATATATATATATATATATATATATATATATATATATATATATATATCCGACAAGTTCAAGCTGCCAGTGTGACGTGTTTTATTTTATTCCAATGTTATTTTAACGTTTAACAAAATATCTATTTGGATTCAAAATAACGATAAATCAATGAACTATCAGGCAAAATTAAAAATATATACGCCAATAAAAATGTATATCCATAAAGGATAAATGGTTAGAAGTTTTGCATTTTCATAGTAATGAACTAAATTACATATAACCGGAAAGCAAATTCATCCCACTTTGAAAATTTATAAAATTAATTTCTGTTATCTATTTATGGCGAAAAAATATTTCGGTTTTTTTAACGTATTGCGAAAAAAATTCAGCTTCAACTTTAGACTAATACCAAAATAAGCACAAAAACTAAATAAATATATTCCCGCTAAACGTAATACTGTGATGATAAGACATTAAGCTACGAATTATATTTCAGCTAAGAGAGAATATTCATGCAAAATCATCCACATTTACTATATCAAGATTAAAATTAAACGGATCTAATGGAATACTAATTTGTTATCAGACTCGCAAAACAAACTACCCGAGCGCCATTTACAAGACAGCATTCTTTCAGTAAGTCTTGGCTACGTAGCAAAGAATGGTGTGCATTAAATCAAATACCAATTTACGATACGACCATGCTTAGAGATTCAGTTTTGTTAATATCCATAAATATAAATTCCTTCAACGATTTCGAAACAAGTACCCAATAAACCATTGATGAGATTCAGATGAAAATTCAAATCCATCTGAATAGTCTAACAAATTAATCAAGAAGTTGATTTACATCTTCATAAAAATCCCGAAACCAATTTTCTGCTAAATATAGCCGAGATTGACCAACAGGACCGAATCTTCATAATTTATCCATTGAATGCGATGCACGAAGCAACTCACCCGTTGCAAATAAGGGTCGAATCACTCCTTGCCGCCATCGGAACAACTCGTTTAACATCACGGCTCGAGCGAAGATCCATTAAAACGTCATTTGCACTTTGATGGTCCATCTACAACTACTTGTAGCTGGGAGCCTCCTTCCATAAGTCGGGTTAATTACTGAAAACGAGTTATGAAACGCTAATAAGAAGATGAGGTAGTTTCCCGAATCACCCGGGCCAGCAGAACGCAACTCTGCTCAGTGATGCGTCCTTATTTGCGTCCTTACTTGCGTCAAATTAGGTCTCAAGTTTTACTTAAAAGATAATTCATGATTACAAAACTGGCAATCCAAAGGAAAGAACTTTCTAGTGTAAATACCTTCATTCAATTACTTTTTCTTGACCTACTGTGATAAAATAAAAGATAAAAAACGGCCTACTCTAAAAAATAAGGTTTATAAATTACAGTTCATATGACTTTTAACCGATTTTTGTAAATAAATAAATACACACACACACACACACACACACATATATATATATATATATATATATATATATATATATATATATATAAATATATATATATATATATAAATATAAATATATATATATATATATATATATATATATATATATATATATATATATATATATATATATATATATATATATATATATATATATATATATATTTACATATATATGTGTATATATATAGATAGATAGATAGATAGATAGAGATGTACAGAACAAACTTCCTTTTAGTATATACTAGTTGCTAAATTTTACACTAAATCCATAATATTTATACAGTTTGTACTAAATGTCATTTACACGTAGAAACAGAATGTTATATATATTCAAGAAGAGTGACTCAATGTCTAGATATATTGGGTAACATTAATTCTAAAAAAGTCCAACATGGTATTGTTAAAGACGACAAAGGTATTCTGACATATCCGAAATCTACAATACACCAATGAAATGACATCGTCTTCATGTCACGTAGTTTCGTCTTTGTTTATCAACCTGAACACTTGGGAAGTTCATTCATCTTCGAAGCAATTAATCTAATGATGCTAACAGTAATTAGCATCTGATCAGATGGGTTATTGGCGTAGGTGTCTGGGAGAATTGAAGGAGGCTTTCTAATTTAACTGTATGTCTAATTAACAGTATACTTGCTCACTTCTAAACAAGTTCATGACAATAACACCTACTAGTTCAATTCCCTCTTAAGAAATCCAATTATGGCCTTTGATTAAGGATGTGAAAATGTTTACACATGATTAAGAAATATGTAAAATTACAGTTTCAACCAACACCAAAATTAGGATACCTTATATTTTTCCTACCTTATATATTACGTTATGAACGCATTTGATCTTTATTTATGACACAAATGATTAATTCTAGAGGCACAGGATCACCCCCCCCCCAAAGATTATGTTAACAATACGTGGAGTCCCTTAGTGGGAAATCGAGTTGTGTGTGTGGGAGAATACACAAAACGAGTAGAATAAGGGAAACATTTTGATATAACCACACCCACATAGCCTAACCTAACCTAGGGTCCGGGTCCTTCCTACTTACTTGGTTAAGGGGGGGGGGGGGGCATTCACCGCTTGTGATCCCTTTCCTTCCCCTGACCTTAGTTACGACGTCGGAAAACTCCCAAACCGAGAAAAAGGGTACAGTTGGCTGCATTAATTCCGGTACACTTCATGGGAAGCTAAGGACATGTCACCGTACTGGAATTAATGAAGCCAACTGTACATATACAGGTTAACCACTTCCCTTAACTTTGTATAGAACCAGGAGTTGCAAACATCATTCAACAAACATTTGCGCAACCAGTAGTTCACAGAGAAAATTAATTTCCAAAGAGGAAGATGAGAGCCATGAAGGAAAAGTTCCTATATAACCACCAGAAACGACATCACCCCTTGTCTTTTCTTAAGCCCTGTCCACACGATCGAGCATGCCCGACGGGCAAACTGTGATACCAGGCCACAATAGTTAGTAAAAATGAGGGTTAATGACGTCAGAAGCGGGAAAACTACAGGCAGGGATCTCGCAACACTGTATGATGCCATATCCCTGTCAGTGGTTTTCCCGCTTCTGACGTCATCAACCCTCATTCTTACTAACTATTGTGGTCTGGTATCACTGTTTGCCCGTCGGGCATGCTCGATCGTATGGACAGGGCTTTAGTTTTCTGAATAGGCACGGAATTTACTTTACCACTGATGTCTGCCTTCCCCCTAATAAAACCAAGGCAGGGTCACACTTAGAACACTTCACACTTATAGGATGTTCGTGTAAGAACCTATTTACGTCCCCTATAATCTAGAAACCGTCTGATAACCTCAAAATACGAATATCTGCAAATGTAAAACGACCGCACTACGAAAGCCATGGCATGATGGCAGTCAACTGTTCTGTAAGCCAGTTCTCTGAACTTCGGCAGACTATAAAAATAGTTAATTGGATGATCTTAAAACAAACGAATCATTATCACTTGATCATTTCTTTTACAATCTCAAAATCTCATAAAATAAAAATATGATTAAAGAAAATGAAACTTCCTAAATATATCTCACCCTTTAGATTCTTGAAAGAAGGTTCTTTATCTGAAACACGCTTGTCGAAGACAAAAATGTTTACGACATTTTCTTGGGCTCTTTTGACTGGCCAGAAAGTACTACATTGGATCCTTCTCTCTGGTTACGGTTCACTTTACCTTTGCCTTCACATACACCTAATAGTCTGGCCTATTCTTTACACATTCATCCCTGTCCTAATACACCTGACAACACTGAGATTACCAAGTAATTGTTCAGTGGCTACTTTCCTCTTGGTAAGGGTAGAAGAGACTCTGTAAGCAACTCTTCTAGGAGAAGTACACTCTAAAATCAAATAATTGTTCTCTAGTCTTGGGTAGTGCCATAGCCTCTGTATTATGGCCTTCCACTGTCTTAGGCTAGAGTTCTCTTGCTTGAGGGTACACTCGGGAACACTGTTCTATCTAATTTATCTTCCTCTTGTTTTGTTAGCTTTTATAGTTTATATATAAAATATCTATTTTGATATTGTTACTGTTCTTGAAATATTTTATTTTTCCTTGTTTCCTTTCCTCACTGGGCTATTTTTCCTGTAAGGGCCCCTGGCCTTATAGCATTCTGCTTTTCCAACTAGGGCTGTAGCTTAACAAGTAGTAGTAATAATAATAATAATAATAATAATAATAATAATAATAATAATAATTCATGGCCATTCCTTTAGGGTTTACATCATACACCTAAAAGACTTTCAGCTTGAAACTTCAATAATCAGATAAGTATAGCCACTTGTATTGCTCTCATAAATCAAACTAATTAAATCCATAAAAGTGTTCATTTAGTGGTTTAGTCAGTGAAGTGTTTGGCTGGACTCGATCAAAACATTACACTTATTAACGAACCTCGTACCATATTCCCATCCACATGATTCAGTGCGAGTTGGTAATGGTATGCTGAATGATTCCAAACGTTTGACAGTATATAGTTTTACGTATAATTCAAAACTTTCTTAATGGGTTACCATAAACATATTTAATGTTGCCAGAGGTTTGCATTGTTTGATGATATCTACAAATGGTGGTATTAATACCCAATAATAAAGAACTTTGGTTGAACTATTTTTGGAATGTTATTCTCATTTTAGTTTGTCACAATAAAAAAAGAACAGTTACCCGCTACAACAATTATTTAGGGTTCGTTTTCCCAATAGGGTAACCTAATCTTGATGTCAAATAGACACAATCGTTTTCCCAATAGGGTAACCTAATCTTGATGTCGAATAGACACAATCTTTTTCCCAATAGGGTAACCTAATCTTGATGTCGAATAGACACAATCGTTTTCCCAATAGGGTAACCTAATCTTGATGTCGAATAGACACAATCGTTTTCCCAATAGGGTAACCTAATCTTGATGTCGAATAGACACAATCGTTTTCCCAATAGGGTAACCTAATCTTGATGTCGAATAGACACAATCGTTTTCCCAATAGGGTAACCTAATCTTGATGTCGAATAGACACAATCGTTTTCCCAATAGGGTAACCTAATCTTGATGTCGAATAGACACAATCGTTTTCCCAATAGGGTAACCTAATCTTGATGTCGAATAGACACAATCGTTTTCCCAATAGGGTAACCTAATCTTGATGTCAAATAGACACAATCGTTTTCCCAATAGGGTAACAATCTTGATGCCAAATAGACACAAGACATTTTTTTACTTTGTATTAATCACTATATACAAAGTTTTACAAAAACTCTCAGACGAGTTTTTGTCCTCAAGAGTTGTCGGCTTCCACTGACAACTCTAGGCAAGAGAACCCTCGTCATCCTCAGAAGTCCTGAATCCACTAAATTCGTAGAAATCCCAATCAGCGGGAGATTTCATATTTCATTAATATGACACACCTTATGATGCGAATTATGTTTAAATACAGAGAATAAATAATAACAATCTGCTCCTACTTATCAGATAAATAGTACCAATTCAAGCCCCAAAGACGTCCTATGTTTTTGACGTTGTTAATAGTTTATATAGGACATATCTGTTTTGACGTTGTTATTGTTTTTATAATATATTGTTAATTTATTCTCATCATTTATTTATTTCCTTATTTCCTTTCCTCATTGGGCTATTTTTCCCTGTTGGAGCACTTGGGCTTATAGCATCTTGCTTTTCCAACTAGGGATGTAGCTTGGCTAGTAATAATAATAATAATAATAATAATAATAATAATAATAATAATAATAATAATAATAATAATATAATCATTATTTTGTATATGCATACATATCACCTTTTCCACTTTAAGAGAAAAGAAATTTTTCAGATTTATACGTTCAATCACTAATTAATACACGTCTAAAAATACATGTGGCTCGATATTTTGCATTCATAATCCCGAATCACAATATATTTTCGAAGATAAAAAAAAAATGATGTCCAGTGTCAGATTAGCGTGTTGGATATTTACGGCCAGGTCTGGATACAATATATCAAGTTATGAGTTACCTGCTGCTGCTTTGGGGAATCATAATTCAGCTTTCTTTTTATTTTTTTTTATTTCTCGAGATAAAAAAAGAGAAAGAAAATTCATTTGATCAGTGACAAGGATACCATACTCTTCAGAGAGATCGCATGAAAAGTATTCTAAATGGAAAATTCTTTTTTTTTATCATTATAATTATTATTATTATTATCTGAATTGATGGGCACAAAGTAATATTATCAAGAAAATTTTCAAAACCGTATCGCCTGTCTCATCAATTATGTGTTATAACGATACAACTAATCTGGCAATCTCTCTCTCTCTCTCTCTCTCTCTCTCTCTCTCTCTCTCTCTCTCTCTCTCTCTCTCTCTCTCTCTCTCTCTCTCTCTCTCACACACACACAGGCAGAAAAAATACTAAACCAGAAAAACAATGGACAAGCCATTCCCAAACAAGCTTAATATGGACTATTTATCATGTGTCGAGTGGAACATACAAGTACATACCAGTAGTTACTCCCCTGATCATGCCAAGTTCATGTATAGATACCATGTTTTTCGAAATATTTCTTTGGAGTTTAGCGTGCAAAAAAAAAAAAAAAAAAAAAAAAAAAAAAAAAAAACCCTTAAATAAAGCTTACAAGGCCTTCATGAATAAAATGGCCTGATTAACTTTAACGAGAATTTCTTTCCTCCTGTAAACACGGTAGTGAGAAAATACCATCTGTATTAATAAACATTATCTTAAGATTAAAGATAGCTAATTAATCAATATATTGAGACAACTACAATTAAACAAAAACTATAAATTCTTGAAAGAAAGGCGCCATACATACCTGACAGGGTAAAACCCTGGTTACACTATGACATTAAATCTTAAAAAGTAAGAAGGGGTTGTACAGCAAGATAGAAGAAGGAGCAAGAATTAAGTACAGTCTTTTTAAGTAGCCAAATGTCTACAACTAGCGAGAGAGAGAGAGAGAGAGAGAGAGAGAGAGAGAGAGAGAGAGAGAGAGAGAGAGAGAGAGAGAGAGTAGTAATAATAATAATAATTCTTTATTTCCAATATTTACATTGGGTATTCATAAAATATAAGGCTACAATTAGTAAAGTCATCTTACAAAAGTTCAAATATTTGTTATTTTAGACATACAAAGGTTGTTTTAAGAATCAACAAATCGGCTAAAACTTTGTAATTGAAATAATTCATCAGTAATAAAAGAATATCATGAAATCAGAGAGAGAGAGAGAGAGAGAGAGAGAGAGAGAGAGAGAGAGAGAGAGAGAGAGAGAGAGATTCTTTCTCTTCAAGGCTTCGTGGCCAAGGTAACCCCACAGGTCTAGCACAGAAGAGGCAAGATGGATAAGTATATTAATAACAGAGGTGGCCTTGGGGCAAGAACTGTCAGAAAAGCCACCTTTACACTTCTGGGCGAGGGTATTCACAAAGCTCCTTCTTCAACCAATAGTTGTTTCTTATAATTTAGATGAATGGCCTTTAATTACAGGAACACAGGAGGGTTAATAACCTTCCTACAAGGGATTTAATCAAAGACTAATGAATTTGTCTCATCCTCCGGTAAGGAAATTGGTGGTTGGCTGAACGGATCGATAACAGACTGGGTTACGTTGCACATTTTCAAGAACCGGAAAAAACCCTTATTATGTCACGTACATCTCCTCTTTTTCCCCATAGGAGAGCCATGAGACTGCAAAATGAGGGGACATATGCTCTCTGTGAACGTATATTTAGTCATTACGCGTACATCACAAGGTAAAGAGGTGCAATTCCTTTGACGGAAACAATATTACCAAATAACGCAATGGAAATTTGGAGTTGAATGGCAGGACATGATTAAAAATGAAACTATAAGAGTGATTACTCGAGTGCCATATGTGGATATCATAGTGAGGGGTAGATGGAGATGGTTTGGGTATGCTCTTCGCACTCCTCAAGAGAGATTAATTCACCATACGTTCAACTGGGCTCCACAAAGCACTAGAAGAATTGGATGGCCCAGGCCTACATGGCTGAGGGCTATGAAGCGCGAAGTAGATGACGAATGGAAAATGGCGAAATCTAACCGGGGCCCTTTGAGTCAATAGGCGTAAGAGGACGTGATGATAATGAACGCAATTAAAAAGCCCCACTGATATACGTCCTTTGATTATCTATAGTTCGATTCTCATTTTCAATTTAATTACAAATGGTTGTTCCAATTAAAAGTTTCTAAATGAATCAGATATTAATATGATTAAACCAAAGGTGATTATATCAGTATCTTTCTTTCTCTGCACCTCTCACTCTCAGAATATAAAATTCGATTTGAAAATTAAGCTTCTCCTAAAGACCCAATATGACGGAAATATATTAAATACCCTAGATTTTACGGATTTTAATGGAAACATGAATAAATCAACTTGTCATGAAAAGGCACACACCCATTTATCATCTTTTCCCCATTAAAAAAAAAAAAATAGTTAAAAGATTTTCTTAATCAACCCAATTGAAACTTCGTTACTCTCGGATTAATTTCAATCCTTTCCGTTTGTCATCTATACTATCTTAATATGTACCGAATGTTACTGCTGACTAGCGCTTTCTCAACGCAAAACTTACACGCAGAAAAAACTAGCTCCTCAAAGAACAAAAAACCTACAAATAACAACCCTGCTCTGTGACCCGTAGCAACCATGAAGCAAGCCGAAAGAGCATTCGGAAATTTGTGGCATGAGCGATGAGGACCCGCATAAATATGTACTATGGCTGACTTTGAGTAAATTGAAAACCATAGAGCTTTAAGAAAGTGCATAGATATAACGACATCCTCTCATACATTTTTCATGATTGAGAATTAATGGAAATGATGAATTACTTATGCTTTGACTCGTACGGGACAAAAGCGTTACAAGTTGAACATGGTAAAAAAAATTTTTAATAGTCGTTAGAGATAATTAATTTTGACCATACACAACTCTGGTATGCATTCCATCAGCCCTTTGAGAAGTCCCTAATGTCTCACCTTATAGGGAAGCTGGTGGATCTAAAAGGCTGGAAGCACACGATGGACCGTTCCATACCGATCCTTTCGGCCTGTTAGGGCAGCTGGTTCTTTTTCCTTGTACTTTTCCCCCTTGGTTTGATCACAGAATAAATCTGCAGTTTGGTATTGATCACAAAATAAATCCCGATGGTGTTGATTACAAAATTATTCTTTATGTTGGTGATCACAAAATAAATCTGCATATTGGTGATCACAAAATATATCTTCATGTTTGTGTTGATGAAAAAATAAATCTCCATGTTGGTGTTGATCACAAAATAAATCTGCATGTTGGTGATCACAAAATATATTTTCATGTTGGTGTTGATAAGAAAATAAATCTTTATGTTGGTGTTGATCACAAAATAAATCTTCATGTTGATGTTGATCACAAAATAAATCTTCATGTTTGTGATCATAAAATATATCTTCAAGTTGGTGTTGATAACCAAATAAATTTTCATGCTGGTGATCACAAAATAAATCTGCATTTTGATGATCATAAAATAAATCTTCATGTTAGTGTTGATCACTAAATAAATCTTCTTGTTGGTGATCACAAAATAAATCTTCATGTTGGTGTTGATAACAAAATAAATTTTCATGTTAGCGATCACAAGATAAATCTTCATTTTGGTGTTGATAACAAAATAAATCTGCATTTTGGTGATTACAAAATATATCTTCCTGTTGGTGTTAACAAAATAAATTTTCATGATATCGTTGATCGCAAAATAAATCTTCATGGTGGTGATCACAAAATAAACCTGCATGTTGCTGTTGATCACAAAATAAATCTGCATATTGGTGTTGATCATAAGATAAATCCCGTTGGTGTTGATCACAAAATAAATCTTCATGTCGGTGATCACAAAATAAATCTTTAAGTTGGTGTTTATCACAATATAAATCTTCGTGTTGCTGTTGATCACAAAATAAATCTGCATATTGGTATTGATCATAAGATAAATCCCGTTGGTGTTGATCACAAAATAAATCTCTAAGTTGGTGTTTATCACAATATAAATCTTCATGTTGGTGTTGATCACAAAATAAATCTGCATATTGGTGTTGATCACAAAATAAATCTTTAAGTTGCTGTTGATCACAAAATAAATCTTTTATGTCGATGATCACAAAATAAATCTTTAAGTTGGTGTTGATCACAAAATAAATCTTCACGATTTCCTTACAGAGAAAGAGGGAATCCATTGTTTATCCCAGTTTTTTATCTGGACGCTGCCTGGCGTGTAAACCCCTCATCCACCCTTGGAGTTAAGATAGGCATCCTCCAAGCATCCACCGGCCATCTCTCATTTCCTATCTCTGTTGAGATCTGACTGCGTTCCGTAGGTCTTATCCCCCGACATATGGTTATCTCTTCACATATCCCAAGACACAGGGACCCCTGACTGTCCTCAATAGGCCTATTACCATTTATCAGAAGGTATATTTCCTATTCCTCGTATTAAATGTACTTTTATCGGATGGATCGTAATAGTTCCCTCTGTGCCCCTGATATCAGGTCATTCATTGTTTGGGAAACTCAAGTACGAATGTACTCTTCCAGTGATTTGGAGCCATTGTATGTCTCAGCATCACAAATGGACATTCCCACTTAAATTTCTGAAGGGGCTTTCTACGCATTAAAATAATATACATATGTAAATATATATAAATATGTACTGTATCACTATAATTACATACAATATATATAAACATACACACACACACATATATATATATATATATATATATATATATATATATATACTATATATATATATATATATATATATATATATATATATATATATTCAGTATATATATATATATATATATATAATATATATATATATATATATATATATATATATATATATAAAGTTCCTCAGTTTGGCCATGCGTTTATGTATGTATTGTTTGCTTTTAGAATATGTGAATATCAGTAAATATTGTAGGTCGTGTTCCTAATGTTCAAGTATGCATTTCACACTTTTTAAAGGTTTCAGGCTACACCTTTCCAATGCTATTTAACGCGCGAATGACCTCGTTTTAGACTTAATTGAATTATTCGAGGTTCGCTAACTTGCAACAATAAATGAAGAATTTCCGAGATATTGCAGACATCACACGAAACCACACATTCCTGTCCATTACCTCTTCTCTTCACATGTCACTAGCCAAGAAAATGCCCGGAAGCTTTTATAGATTGTAGTCTTCAGTGTTAGGCTAGAAGTAATTCCTGTGGGTCCCAGGTTTAACTAGATTATTCTCAGGTTGGAATTAGTACCATGGTTTGAATTTAAAATGTGACTAAAAGTCCGTACTTTTTGGCAGTCTTCTAATTTTTTTTTCTTTTTTTTTTCTTTTTTTTTTTTTTTTGTGTGTATGGATAATTACATTTATAAGTCATTGGATTTGGAATTCATTCTGAGTGGGGATACCTTAACAGGGTGAAAAGGTTTGTGCTTCGCCATAATCAGTAAAGCTGTACTAGTCAGGGCCACCCATACCATCTTAGTTTATTGTGAGCAATCAGAAGAAAATCTCCCACCATCACCAACCCGCAATGGCCAGCGTGATGATGAAAAATGGCCAAACCCCAGTCATGAATAAGGACATATCTGAAGCCTTGTCCTGCTGTTGAACAGCAACGGCTGCTTTTGTTGCTGTTGTTTAAATACAGAGCCATTTTGCTTTTACTTCATTCCAGATTATTTTGATTCTGTTTTCAAAATTTTATGAGCAATAGGCTTTTCGTTCTAAGCGAATTTTCATATATATTTAAACATGTTTATGATAACAGTTTCCATTGTAATTAAAAGGTTAAAATCTCGAGTTTGTTTTCGGTATATTGAATTACTAACGGCTATAAAGATATCATAACTGTTGGCATTAAGTGCTTCTTCACTCTTAATGTTAATGAAGTACAATAAAGAAAACAAGGATGATGATAATATAAATAACAACAGGGCTTCTTGGTCAAGTGGTCATGATATTAACTATTTTTAATTATAAATTATGAACTCGCCGATGGTACTATAATGTATTCGGTTTCACAACAATCAAAAGAAAGTGTTTTGAATGATCTTCCAGATCTATTGGGAACTTTGGATAAATTCGTTATCTCACTTGTCATCTTGTTTCATCCACAATCTTGTATAGATCTTGGTTTCATCATTTTATATATATATGTATATGTATATATATATATATATATATATATATATATATATATATATGTGTATATATATATATACAGTATATATATATATATATATATATATATATATATATATATATATATATATATATATATATATATATATACATATATATATATACTGTGTATATATATATGTATGTATATATATATATATATATATATATATATATATATATATATATATCGTGTGTATGTGTGTCTGTATGAGTGTGAGAGTGAGAAAAATGGCGAGAAATTATTGCTTCACCTCTCTGACGTAATAGGCGGTGGGCGTATCCGCCTTACACGAGAAGACCAACAAGTATTGTTTTTCCAAGGGTTCATTCAAAGCTGCCTCGTTTCACCCAAATCTTTAGAAAAGAAAATCAGCATATCCTCCAATTGCGCCATCTCTGTTCTATTGGGATCCAAATACGAAGTTTTGGTGGAAGTAATGTTGTTGTTGTTTTTTTTTTTTTTTTTTTTTTTTTTTTTTTTTTTTTTTTTTTTTTTTTTTGGGGGGGGGGGGGGGGGCTTCAGGGGTTATCTTGAGAGTTACAAGGATTTTGGATGTCTCAAAGACTTTTTAGTCCATCCGCGGAGACTCCATTTGCTCTTTGGTAGAGCGGCTTAGTTTAAGTATATAGAGTTATCATGATATTGTCTAACTTATTCTTGAACTCGTTTTACCGTGTTACTGTTTACTACATCCGCTGGAAGTCTATTCTAAGTATTTGCTATTTTGTATGTAAAGAAATTGCCACATTGAGTATAGAGAGAGAGAGAGAGAGAGAGAGAGAGAGAGAGAGAGAGATTTTATTACTATTGTGTGATGAAACTCATCTAAACCGTCATGATTTGCGGTCGTTTAAAATGCTTTCAGAATTGAATAATTATTAAGTAAACTAGAAAGTTTTTTCCCTATCAGGGTAAAACAGAGTAAAACATCTTTCTTAAAACGTATTAAGACGAGCTCATGAATTCATAAGAGTAATTATATAGCTACAAAAAGTGTGTTGGCGGTGTTTGGTAATTTTCGCCGTTTCCAAATATGGAGACAGCTTCTTTTCACATTTTAACAGCCAAGAAAAAGTAAGCCGCCTTTTTTGTCATATCTCCCTCTAAACCCGGCAGTGGCAGATGCGTCATTTACTCCCACAGGTAAATAAATTTCAAGAGTAATATGTGTTAAGAATGTAAGTGATAGTCTCTTAAAGGGTGTCATTCACATTATTTTCCTAACAGGTCTCTCTCTCTCTCTCTCTCTCTCTCTCTCTGCACTTACCGGACATGTAAATTTAAAGTGCAAGGAATACATCCAGAGAGAGAGAGAGAGAGAGAGAGAGAGAGAGAGAGAGAGAGAGAGAGAGAGAGAGAGAGAGAGAGAGAATGGAGTAAGGTCAGTCATAAACCCATAGGAGACTAATACTTTGCAAAGGAGAGGAATATAACGGACACATTTTTGAAGGATGCTATTAAGATAGAAATCACATACAGGATTTTAAGCTTCTGCATTACCTAAATCTTGTTTTCTTTTTCATGGCCTCGGGGGGCAAGTTGGTGATGAAATCTTGCAAATTTGGGTTGATCAATAAAACGATTAAAACCATCTTTTTATCATTTCTAACAATCCTGCTCAAGACGAATGTCAATTTGAATCCGATTTGGAAATGCATCGGTATTCCATATTTCTCATTTCAAATCCGCACTATCGTAAAGTGATCAACAAATAATAACTAGTTCTCCTTTTCGGATTCTTTATTTCTCCTCTCCCGTTCTCTTTCCTGTCTCCCTCTTCTTCCTGTATTTACTGTCCGAATCCTTTCAAATAAATCAGTTATTAGTCTTCAAGATTCTTGTTTTGTTTTTCCTGACTGCCTTCCTGATTCCACTTGTCGTTGATCCCTTCCGTCTTAGAAG
This sequence comes from Palaemon carinicauda, assembly GCF_036898095.1. NCBI lineage: Eukaryota > Metazoa > Arthropoda > Malacostraca > Decapoda > Palaemonidae > Palaemon > Palaemon carinicauda. The sequence goes on along the minus strand of NC_090740.1, from coordinate 18,495,629 downwards.
AAAGATGTCTTCAGAACAAGAATCTTGAAGACTTCTTCTTTTTCTCCATGAGGAAGAAGAAGTCTTCAAAACAAGAATCTTGAAGACTTCTTCTTTCTCTCCAGGAGGAAGAAGAAGTCTTCAAACCAAGAATCTTGAAGACTTCTTCTTCCTCATGGAGAGAAGGAAGAAGTCTTCAAGATTCTTGTTTTGCTTTTCACGACTGCCATCCTTATTACACTTGTCATTGACCCCTTTCTTCTTAGAGAGAAAAAAGTCTTCAAAACAAGAATCTTGAAGACTTCTTCTTTATTTCTTCTCCTGTTCTCCTTCCTGTCTCCCTCTTCTTCCTGTATTTACTGTCCAAATCCTTTCAAATATATCAGTTATTAGTCTTCAATATTCTGGTTTTGCTTTTCATGACTGCCTTCCTGATTCCACTTGTCGTTGATCCCTTCCATCTTAGAAGAAAGATGTCTTCAAAACAAGAATCTTGAAGACCTCTTCTTTCTCTCCATGAGGAAGAAGAAGTATTCAAAACAAGAATCTTGAAGACTTCTTCCTCATGGAGAGAAGGAAGAAGTCTTCAAGATTCTTGTTTTGCTTTTCATGACTGCCTTCCTGATCACACTTGTCTTTGACCCCCTTTCTTCTTAGAAGAAAGAAGTCTTCAAAACAAGAATCTTGAAGACTTCTTCTTTCTCTCCATGAGGAAGAAGAAGTCTTCAAAACAAGTATCTTGAAGACTTCTTCTTCCTCATGGAGAGGAAGAAGAAGTCTTCAAGATTCTTGTTTTGGTTCCATGACTGCCTTCCTGATTACACTTTTTGTTGATCCCTTTCTTCTTAGAAGAAAGAAGTATTCAAAACAAGAATCTTGAAGACTTCTTCTTCCTCAAAGAGAGAAAGAAGAAGTCTTCAAGACTGCTGTCCTCATTCCACCCTTCTTGTTTTTTTTAAAAATAAGCTAGATACAGTAAACCTCTATTGTTGGCTGGGCGGGGCTGGCCCCCCCTCCTGCTAGCCAGGAGGGTCTCCCCCTTCCCACTGGCAGGGCGGGGCTCCCCCCTTCCCGCTGGCAGGGCGGGGCTCCCCCCTTCCCGTTGGCAGGGCGGGGCTCCCCCCTTTCCGCTGGCAGGGCGGGGCTCCCCCCCTTCCCGTTGGCAGGGCGGGGCTCCCCCCTTCCCGCTGGCAGGGCGGGGCTCCCCCCTTCCCGCTGGCAGGGCGGGGCTCCCCCCTTCCCGCTGGCAGGGCGGGGCTCCCCCCTTCCCGCTGGCAGGGCGGGGCTCCCCCCCTTCCCGCTGGCAGGGCGGGGCTCCCCCCTTCCCGCTGGCAGGGCGGGGCTCCCCCCTTCCCGCTAGCAGGGCGCACTCCCCACTTCCCGCTGGCAGGGCAGGGCTCCCCCCCTCATGCTGGCAGGGCAGGGCTACCCCCTTCCCGCTGGCAGGGAGGGGCTTCTCCCTTCCCGCTGGCAGGGCGGGGCTCCCCCCCTTCCCGCTGGAAGGGCGGGGCTCCCCCCTTCCCACTGGCAGGGAGGGGCTCCCACCATCCCGCTGGTAGGGCGGGGCTCCCCTACCCACTGGCAGGGGGGCTCCTCCCTTCCCGCTGCAGGGCGGGGCTCCCCCTTCCCCCTGGCAGGGTGGGGCTCCCCCCCTCCCCGCTGGCAAAATTTATCATATATATATATATATGTTTGTGTGTGTGCATATATATAGCGTCGAGTTTATATCCCCCCCTCACATAAAACTCAATTTCAAAATAAATATCATCTTGAGAAACATTACAAGTTCCATTCTCTAGAGACATGATGTTCGTGAAGTGAATCTTTATCTCACTAAGAGTTGGAATTGTTGGAAAGACAAAAAGGCAAGAATGGAAGTAATAATGTGGTTTCTGGAAGGGTTGCAATATTTCGGTAGGTTTGAATAAATGGATAAATTCCAGGAATTTAGAAGGTAAGAACTAATTACGTTTAATAAATCCAAAGAAATATCTTGCAATTCCAAATTATAAAAGGGCTCAGTGCGCGGGCCAACATTCACCTCGTCAGAACTCTCAAATTTTACGTTTTAGTCCAATTATTATTACTATTATTACCTCCGGCAAGGAAGACATGTTTCCACCTCTCTATTTGTTTGTCACCAACCTAACTCAAAAAGTTACGGGGGAATTTTGACCAACGTACTTCAAATATATTAAAGCGATGTATTCAGGCCGAATCTATCTCTCTCTCTCTCTCTCTCTCTCTCTCTCTCTCTCTCTCTCTCTCTCTCTCTCTCTCTCTCTCTCTCTCTCTCTCTGTGAATGTCATTTAGAACAGCTTAACTAATGTATGGTGTTTTTTTTATTACTATTTGACATCGAACCATATCTGTAAGTACTTTTTCTTTCATCGGTGACTTGAACAAGACTAACGTCGAAATAATATAATGTAGCTGTTAACGGAAGGAATTGTTTAGCTGCGATGCTCCAATAATGTCTACATGATTTTGTGGATTCATGATATATATACATACATACATATATATATATATATATACATATATATATATATATATATATATATATATATATATATATATATATATATATATATATATATATATATATATATATATATATATGTATATATGTATATATATATACATGTGTGTATTCAGTATTTGCAGTGGATATTCGAAACGTCAAATGATATAACAGAATGAAATATAGCAACTCGATTTGTAAAATTTTAATGCTTTTACTAGCAAGAACACCCCTTTGCTATCTTTGATTCGTTAAGGTTGGAGAGGGTTCTGCCCATTTCATAGTAGTAGAAAGAAGAGCAACACCTTTTCTGTTTTGTCATGGGAACACTAGAGACATCTGACGAAAGATTTTCCCCGGGTGTCTGCGTTCTTTTGATTCTAACTGTACCCATTAGTTGGGCCTGGAGATTTATACTGTGAACAACTTGAAATTACTATAAGAAAATGGTACACAGTATTATCAGTTATTTTTCCCCAAAATCTTAAAATATTCCTAATATATATATATATATATATATATATATATATATATATATATATATATATTCCTAAAATATAT
>NC_090740.1:18462564-18487564 GCF_036898095.1 Palaemon carinicauda | reverse complement strand
ACATCCCTTTGATTCACGAAGATAAAAATCACCATCCGAAGATTTATCCAAACCGTGTGTGCGGAGAATGTCACTCGTTGCATAAGCAGATGATGATGATGATGATACTCTCTTCGCATCAATTCCATCTCCTGAATGTAGGAACTGGGATTGCTGAATCCCTTACTGGAGATCTAGCTACAACTAATGCATGGTACACACTATGGGGCATGAAGTTGTACCCTAACAAAACTCAAAGTATGATTGTAAGTAGGACGATAACACTTGATCCTCAACATCCACATCTTTGCATTGATAATCTTTCTTTAATTATATAAAACTTCAAAATATTAAGAGTCATTCTTGATTGGAATATTACTTTTGGAACTAATTAATCTGTTTCTTCTTCAATTGCACAAAATTTTCTTAATTAGAAAGTCTAAAAATTTTATGTGATCAATCTATTCTGAAGAAATGTTCTGCTTCTTTCATTCTTCCTTGTTTCGAGTACTGTTCTCCTTTCCGGTCTTCAACTGCAGACTACCCTCTCCATTTGTTGGACAAAAACTTGCAGTCTATTATATTTCTTATTCCTAGTCTTGATATTGATCTTTAGCACCGTTGTTCAGTTAGTTCTTGATGCATGTTGCATGAGATTTTTCATAATTCTGACCATCCTTTGCATTCGGATCTTCTCAGACTGTACCATCCTGTACGTAGTTCAAGTTATGCAATTAGTTCTAGCAGCCTTCTCCATCATACGGCTAAATACTACACAGCATTCTAGAAGTTTTATTCCAGCTGTGACCAGATTGTGGAATAAATTTCCAAACCAGGCAGTAGAATCGATAGAACTTCAGATGTCCAAAGTTGCAGCAAATATTTTTATGTTGAACAGGCTGACATGTCTCATTTTTAACTTTTATAACATATTTAGCTTAACGTTGTTATTGATCTTACTATATTTCATGTTCTTTATCCATTACGTCTCAAATATAGTTTATTTATTTCCCTATTTCCTTTTCTCACTTGGCTACTTTTCTCTGTTGGAACACTGATGTTCCAACGAGGGTAAATCACACTACAGTAGCACTATGGGTTCTCCTGACCCCCTCATTTACATGGGTTACAAAACTTTACCTTTTGACGGTAAATAGCATCAAAGCACTATTATCTCTCTCTCTCTCTCTCTCTCTCTCTCTCTCTCTCTCTCTCTCTCTCTCTCTCTCTCTCTCTCTCTCTCTCTCTCTCTCTCAAGTTCTTCTGGGTATTTTCAATTGGGCCTATTTTGTAGGCAATAAAATAAGAAATAAAAAAAAAGTGGAACACTCGCAAGCCAGTATTTTGGTTAGGACAACTTGGGAACCCAATTGAAGGAAGTCTATACGCGTTACCGATGTATGTATGTGTATATATATATATATATATATATATATATATATATATATATATATATATATATATATATATATACACACCTTATTATTATAGGGGTGGAGCTCTACCTGCCCAATGTGTCAAACTGGAGTCCTACAGAGCAGGCCCGAATAAATTCTTGAAATAAATACATATATTAATCTTATTGATAAAAAAATAAGCTAGAAATTAAATCATATTACAAATACAGTAGATATTATTTTTTTCTATTAAACTTATGTTTCTTAATTACACTAAAATCTTAAAAACAGAAAAATACTTGGAATCAAGTAAAACGTCAAATTAAAGTTTCCTGACCAATACATTTATCTCTATGTGCATTAAAAGCAGTACATTCATAATATATACTGTATGTTAAATGGTTGAAATAGCACCACAATCACTGCACTTGGTAAGTGTTTCGTGAGGTGAACGCATTAAAAAGCCATGGGTTCAACTTTGTATGACCAATGTGTAATCTTGCTAAAATTACTTCCGTCCGTTTGTCTTTCTGGTCTGATGATTCCCATGGTGAAATAATTGATTCAGTTGGTTTTACAATTCATTATCCCACATCGTTTGTCATTTTCTTACTATAAAATGGTTTAGGAGTTATATTATCCTTAGCGGGTAGTTTACCGCCCTGTTGTGGTAAATATATTGGTGATTTGCAAGCAGCATCAGACTTTTCATTACCGACAAAGCAAGGTGTACCAGGAATTAAAGTGTTCAACTGTACCTGATAGTCAACAAACTGTTGTGGTTGCAAACCTAGGAGAGAATCATTAGCTAACAACCCCCTCATGGGATCGATTCTGGGTAATTCAATGGTTTACATAAACACATGTATATAATTTGCACCATGAACTAATTTTAACTATATCTCTATTAAGGGATTCATCAACCCAAGATCTACATTCAGGAGTAGGAAATGAGTCATCCTCTGATAATATATTTTTTTAAGGACATTTTAACTTAGTAATATCAGTTGGTTTCGGTACATACAGTACATACATACATATATATAAAATATACATATATACATTAACGTGGTGAAAGGGTTTGTGTATCGCTAGGATCTGCAAAACTGTTAGGGCCATCCATACTAGGTTGGTTTGCTGTGACCAATCAGACAAAAAGTCTCCCACCATCATTAATTCACAGTGGCTAGCATGGTGATGAAGACTGAAGCTTTTGTCCTGTAGTGGACTAGAAACGGTTGCAGTTGTTGTTGTTGTTGATGTTGTTGTTGTGTGGGTGTATATATACAGTATGTATGTATGTATGTATGTATATATATGTGTGTGTGTATATATCACCTCAGTAATACTGCTTTGGTAAAGAAGTACTTGGATAAATATTCTGTAAAGAAACTAGTGGTAAACGGTGTTGCTACCAGGGTTGACGACCGCAACTCCATCTACCACAATCTACCCAAAGTGTAACTTGAGAAATTATAAAACATAATAAACAGAGGAGCAAGAGTGATGAAAGGTGTCCCACCCCGAGAAAGTACCACTCCTACACTAATTGATTTACATTAGCTGCCTATTAAAGCAAGAATTAAGTTTAAAATATGCACAATAACCCAACAAGTTATCAGAGCCGGACGTCCACAATATCTAGGAAAATTGCTACATATCGTGCAGCCAACAAATCGTGTCGACACGAGAACAGTTACAGATGATTTCAAACTATTGGAACCAAGATATGTGTCTACTGTATGTTCCAGAGCTTTCAAATATGGGGCCCCAAAACTATACAATAAACTGCCACTAGACATCCGAAAGACTGTAGATATTAAGACGTTTAAGAAATAACAAGACTTGCTTGCTTTTTAAGTGCTTCGATAATGGAGGGAAAAAAAAAAACCAAGAACTACTCTATGCAGCTAAACCTCCTAAGACTGTATTTGATAAAGAGATGCTATAAGTCCTGAAGGGCACAGGGTTCAACTGTGTGATAGGACCAGAAAAAAATGCCCTTAAAATAAGGTAATTACTTTTTATGCGCATATAAACGAAGTCCTAGTGTACCAGACTTTAAGGAAATGTACCAGACTCTAAGGAAATTTCCATGAGCTCAATTAAAACAATAAAATCAATAAGGTTTGAACTTTATTTATTACCAATATAGCTATTGGAGAAGCACAATTAGTTCACTCCGAGGTCTTGGGAAACGACTGATGCTACAAACTTTAAATAAAATAATAATAAAAGAACATAACACTTACAAACCTACAACGAAAAAAAGAGGAAAATGACCATAGTTAACGAGCCTGTCACCAATACATGCTTTTGAAAAAATCCTTCCTAAAAGAAAGAGGTTTCCATCCCCGAAAACTTTCCCGGTCACATACCCTCCTCACACAGGACCCAATCCATCACGGGAGAAGACGATACCCGGCCGACGTAACAATGACGCTGATTTGCAAATAATGGGGCACGCCAACAATACGTCATTCCTTAACTAAGCCTACTGTAAAGTAGCAGTTCACCCTACCCCTTCCCCTCCTCCTACTACTTATACTACTCATCATCATCATCTCCCAAATAAGTCCTCTTTTCCTTTACCTTGACTGGATCAAGGTGTGAAGTCTCTCTCTCTCTCTCTCTCTCTCTCTCTCTCTCTCTCTCTCTCTCTCTCTCTCGTAAACACAAATAAATAAAAACTCTCGCACACACAAATAAATAAAAACTCTCGTACACACAAATAAATAAAAAAAACTCTTTTGTTCTCAAATGTGAACCATCCAAAATCAATTAATTTTCTTACATTCTTCTTTTTCCACACCGTTAAGGCCCCTACACACGATCAATTCTTTCGTCAATTAATTGATATCAATTTATTGACGTCAATGAATTGGAAAAATTGATCGTGTGTAGGGGACATTGATATCAATTTAATTGAAACAATTTCATTGAATCAATTCAGTGAGAGATAAAAAATCCTTTGATATTTATTGATGGGTCTTCAATAAAAATTGATCGTGTGTGGGCAAAGCATCAATATATTGATCAATAATTTAGTGTCCAGAGCAAGCACTATTCCTAGAGCCACAGATGCTTTCATCTCGAAATTATGAATCAAACTGAAAATTGAAGTAAAATCATTGACCGTGTGTAGGCACAGTGATTTCCTCATTTTCATTGTCGTCAATGAATTGATATCAATTAATTGACGAAAAAATTGATCGTGTGTAGGGGCCTTTATCTACACTGAGGGGTCGGTTGCCGGATGCGTCCTTTCCAGCGCCTTCTATCAAAGGCATCCTCTTCCACCAAACCTCTTCCCTTCATATCATCTTTCACACTATCTCGCCATTTAACTCTCTGCCTCCCTCTAAATCTTCCCACCCCTCTAACAAGTCGCCTCCCAAGCCCTCCTTACTCCCTCCCCACCATCCATCTTCCGAGATGCACAGTCAGTATTAGAGTTCCCGATCACAGATTCCTGAATTCGTACGAATACTTTTTTTACTCAATTGATGTACAAAAATTGGTGAAAATTAATTATTTTCTTCTTATCGTTGACAGTAACAGACACAGTGGCTAAAGTGTTCTCTCAACTGATACAAAGAAGGAGAATGCCAATGCTACAAAATACAATGTAACATTGTTAAACAGGCAATTGGCCATACTCAAAATCTAAACACGTGGATTTATTGAAACGTTCACCCAGCACCCATTCCATTATTGTGATCAGTACAACCATAGAGGTATACAGTATCTCGGTAAAAAAAAAAAAAAAAAAAAAAAAAAAAAAAAAAAAAAAAAAAAAAAAAAAAAAAAAAAGATATAATGGGTCTTTAGAAATCCCACACCTGAGAAAAACAAATCGAAAGAATATGCCAAATAAGATGAATGGAAGTTTCCTCCCAGACGCCACGTCATCTGATAACACCAAGACCTACAGAATATACAATCAGTTTCCAAGAACCAAATAACCACGCTACCATAACGCATTGAAGCTTTCTTTTAGGAGAGTAGTATGTGTCTGTTCCTTTGTGGCTGTCCATTCATGAGCAACATTCATGAAAGGGTCGTTGAACATTTCACTATGATGATACTGTATAATATAGCGTGATAAAGGACCATTCAATTATGTTAACAATTGTACCGTACCTTTAACAAGAAAAGAACCTCGTCCCAGCCGTTACTGTCCACTAAAAGGAAGCAGGCTACCTGTTGTTACCTTCGCCAACGAAGTTGGAAGGAGGTTGTGTTGTAGCCCCTGTTTGTTCGTTTGTGAACAGCTTCCTGGCCAAAATTTTAATCGTAGAGTAATGAAATTGCAGGGATTAACTGTTATGTAAAAAGCTGGAAATTATTAAAATTTTGGACGGTCAAGGTCACGGTCAAGCAAAACGTCCAATTCACGTAATCAGCCATAAGTTTGGACATAGTTGTCAAAGAGACTTCAAACTTGGTTCATATTTGTGTATAAAAATCCACGCCAACGAGAAGTAGGCTCCTGCGGTGGAGGTCTGCACACTACTGAGTGCCCCTTTAGTTCACCTTGTTGTTGTTGTTGATGTTGAAAATTGCCTGACCATTATGGCCAAGCACGGGCTCTTGCAATCAGGTTGTTCACCTGCACGGACTGGGTGTATTTTTGGCTCGCAGATGAACAGACCTACTATTTACGTAGGTCTTGGTTAACACCATGAAAGGGGTGTTCGAAGTATCTTTTTAAGGCTGTCATTTACTTTCTCAGTGGACTTCCACCGCCTGTCACCTGACGTCACGCTTACAAAACACAACGATACCTTTAGCCCATCACTTTTTTTTCTATTCTCAACTTTAAATAAGTGGAAATAGTTGTAAAGAAACTAATATACAAAAACCTCAACCTTGAAAAACTCGTTGAGCAATAAACAAAAGTTGGAAAAATAACTGAAAGAGCTTCAGGTTCTTATTTAAAGTGATAAAACCTGTGCTAATATTTCCACGGGAAAAATATTGATTATGCATTAAGGGAAACCTAAAAAAAACTTATGCTAGTAAAGCTACCGAGTCATGTGAATCAAGTTTTAATTCATCGCGAAGATTCGGTATCATCTTTTGTATGGAAGACATCGTATCATTTTTTTGAATAAAAGAAGGACAAACAATCCATAGAAAATGTAATACATTTACAGAAGTTAGAAAAAATTTTAATATGATTTTGATGGAGAAATGCAAATCCATAATACAATTGAACACATAAAAAATGAAACTAAACTATAAGGGTATCTCTTATAATAATAATAATAATAATAATAATAATAATAATAATAATAATAGGAATCGAAATAACCTTAAGATTAACCGGGTGTGGAATGAAGTGACATATATTTTTTTCTTTAAATTGTGAATTTTAAAATGACACCCCCTGCAAAGCCTGGTGTTTCACCCTCTCCAAATCATTACTGTCCCCAATTATGGATCCTGGTGTCAGTTTATGGTATCTTAGGAAAAATTATAAAATCATACCTCAAAAGAATGGTCGTTAATTATATCTAATTAAAATCTAATAGAAAATACATGACTTTTATATGTATCTGCGACCCTAAAAGACGGAAAAATAATCACCCACCCGAAGTTAAACAATAAACTTTCACTTAAAATGAGATAATTTAACTGAATTGAGAGAAATAAGACTGAAACGCAGTTATTCGCTATTGGCCTATGGCCTTGAAAATAGGTCAAAAGATTCTATTTTACACAAAATAAGTACATGTGCACAAAAGCATAGATTCACGATTTTTCTCAGGATTTAAAAAAAAAAAATATTGAATGTTGAACTTAAAAATTAGTATCATTCTGAAAAAAATGTGACTAAAATTGGCAATAACTATGGGACCTACATAGTTTCTTCCAAATGAAACAAAAATTAAATGTTAACCTTTAAATGGCCCTGTAGGACCATAGAAAACAAGACAAGTCGAAAAAATTCAGACATGGCGGTTAGCTAACACTGTAGATTACTGCAGACCAGGGAACTGGATTTGGGCACAATCAATTAAAATCCATAATGCCTCTATTGACTCAATAATGAATTGGATATCTGGGAATTAAACAACTGTACTGGGTTGTAAACAAGACTGGTTGAAGATAAGGTACCCCCCCCCAAAAAAAAAAAATAAAAGCAAAAGGAGTGAAGTTAAGAAAAATACACACGTTTTATATTTATATATCATTAATAACCAAAAATACAGCCATTTATAGTCCGCTGTAGGACAAAGGCCTCAGACAAGTCCTTATCAATGACTGAGGTTTGGTCAGTTTTTATCACCCCACTGGCCAATTGCGGAATGGTGATGGTGGGAGATTTTAGTCTGATCGCTCACAGCAAACCAACCTTGTATGGATGTCCCTGACCAGCGCTGCTTTGCTGATCATCGCGATACACAAACCCTTTCACCACGTTAAGGTATCTCCACTCAGAGAGGATATATATATATATATATATATATATATATATATATATATATATATATATATATATATATATATATATATATACATACATACATATATATACATACATATATATATATATATATATATATATATATATATATATATATATATATATACATATCTATATATATACATACATATATATACATATACTGTAGATATATATATATATATATATATATATATATATATATACATATCTATATATATACATACATATATATATATATATATATATATATACACACACACAAACACATACATCAGACACCCTGAGCATCATATTTTTCATAATCAACACCATCGATTCTAGACCATATAAATCCGGGAGTGAAATAAATCCTAGTAATGAGAACAAGCGCTACCTGATAAAAATACTTATGAAAATATAGTTCCTGGTTATTAAAACGTTTGCCCAAGAAGTTGCGCATCTCGAAAAGACACCTCTAACCGCAGAATAGTTCCCACAAACAAAAGTTATTACGAGTAACAGGTTTGAATATACAATACATAGTCTTTTGACATCTTACCTCATTCAGGTAACGCCGACTACATGATTCAATCTATAAACATGAGACACACGATTCCCTCTACATGACTTACTTAGAGATGAAACCAGGTCTCGGGTTTCGCTCCCCGTCCTGTTCAAAGCATCTCTTCTAACCCCAGGATTCTTCCCCTGGACGGTTTATTATTGTTATTGTTATTGTTATTGTTATTGTTGTTGTTGTTGTTAGCTAATCTACAGGCCTAGTTGGAAAAACAGGATGTTAAAAGCCCAAGGGCTACAACAAGGCAAAATAGCTCGGTGAAAAAAAAGAAACAAGGAAAATCATCAAACTACAAGAGAAGTAATGAACAATCAAAATAAAATATTTTAAGGACAGCAACAACATTAAACTGCATTTTTCAAATATAAACTAAAAACTTAAGAAAAAAACACAAGAGGAAGAGAAACAAGATACAATAACTCTATTCAAATAATCTTCGGTTGTCATTGGGGATATCTATATACAAGAGTCCCTCCCCCCTTAAAGTAGCCTGGATCTACATGGCTGTCTGGAAACCTAAATAAAACATCGGACATCATGATGACCTCTTCGTGAGGTCTTAACAGGTCACACTACGTCAGCGGAAAGAGAAGCAATGCTAATACTGTGAAAAGACATTTTTGACTGGGAATTAGAATTCTATACTATAAAGGCGACATTGTAATGTAACAATGAAAACAATAAATGTTTCTCCAGATGATTGGGAAAACACAATACATGTATTAAAATGGTTACATGATCCCTTTCCCCTTTATTCATGACCTCACAAACCACATCAATGATAGTCTTCATGAATCCTCTTCTCATACACACTTTAAAAACATCGAAAACTGCCTAAGAAGGATACATATAGAAACGATCATTTGACAAGAACCAGTGATTTGATGGGTATCCAAAATAACTTTTAACAAAATTTCTTTTGGACTAAAAAATTGAATTCCTTTTCGTTAGCATTTTAAAATTATTACTTAATAATACGGAGACGAATTTCAAATTAGAACAAAAACCAAAGACAAGTGTAATTGAAGAACACTTAAATCTACCCCTAAAACCCAGCACATATCTTAGTGTCATTATCATCATCATCTCCTCAAACGCTTATTGACGCAAAGGGCCTCGGTTAGATTTCGCCAGTCGTCTCTATCTTGAGCTTTTAAATTAATACTTCTACATTCATTATCTCCTACTTCGCGCTTCATAGTCATCAGCCCTGTAGGCCTGGGTCTTCCAACTATTCTAGTGCCTTAGTTTACTTAATTGAAATTTTCTTTCCCGTCATACCTCCTGATACGATACGTTCGAATGCAAGCAGTAGCCTGCCTACGTGGCACAGAAGCAAATAAAAAAAAAAAAAAAAAAAAAAAAAAAAAAAAAAAAAAAAAAAAAAAAAGACCGGGGTATTCAGCCACTCCCTGCTATCATTTTCGACGACGGCATCATCATTCAATTGTTTTATCGTGTAATCAGGCAAAATCGTGCTCTGACGTGCGCATATGTCAATTCCTTCCCGATCGGAGGGAAGGAATTTGACAGAGTGAAGCGGAACTACGTAAGAGAGTTGTATAACTAGGCATGAATGTTCGTTTGAATATGTAGCATAGCCTTGACAACACAATGAAAGCCACCATACATGTTGGATTCCGAAGAGTTTCCAAAATATTTATTATGTGCGAGTTGAATGGCACACAATATACTCGGTCTTTATCGTCTTAGAGTCTAGTACAAGAGGAAAACTTGTTTCTCTGAAGCTATTAGCACAAATTGTTTAACACTCAAGGCTTTTATTCTTCAGATGATTGGGAAAACACAATACATGTATTAAAATCTGTCCTTTCTAATTCTGTCAGGTATTAGGGTATTAATCCAAGATTTAAGCAAATAATAACGCTATATTATTATTATTATTATTACTAGCCAAGCTACAACCCTAGTTGGAAAAGCACGATGCTATAAGCCCAAGGGCTCCAACAGGGAAAATTAGCCCAGTGAGGGAAGGAAATAAGGAAATAAATAAATGGTGAGAATATCATTCCGAAATCATCGGAAAGAGACTTTCCAGTAATAAAATCGATTCGAATTAATTCAACGAAAGAACGTAGGCGAATATCATAATTCAGCTCGACCTTTGTTATATGCTATTGTTACATATTTACGATCACTGACTGAAACCCATATTACTTACAATCTAACCACTATTCTAAATCACCTAATTGCTTGTATATACAACATCCAATTCCTCAAGTTACTAAAATAAGAGACATTTCTTACAACATTAAAATATTCCAACTTTTTCAACTTTCCATGCTTTTTTGTTGACCAGGCGGACATGAGTCTTTTATAGTTTATTTATGACATATTTGTTTTTGATGTTGTTAATAGTTTATATATGACATGTCTGTTTTGACGTTGTTACTTATTTTAGAATGATTTATTGTTGATTTGATCTCTTCATTTATTTATTTCCTTATTTCCTTTCCTCACTGGGCTACTTTTCCCTGTTGGAGCCCCTGGGCTTATAGCATCTTGCTTTTCCAACTAGGGTTGTAGCTTGGATAGTAATAATAATAATAATAATAATAATAATAATAATAATAATAATAATAACTGGCTCACAAAAGGAGTAACCAAATCTTTCAAAATATATGCAAATTTGATTCACTCGCCACCCTTCTTGTGGAGAAAATTGAATGCTCGTAACTTTTTGTTGCAATTTGAATCATGATTGAAGACACATATATTAACATACATAGATGATAAAATGTTCAGATGAATTTGTCTAGATTACATTTGTAGACAACTCCACTTGAAGGGAATAAAATCTCTTCGACTACGTATCTGTTTAAAGGTTTAAAGGTCGCTCATGAATGGCAGAGACAAGGGACAGTGACGTTGCCCTAGCAAGCAGGGCAATGCCCTGGAGACTGACCATATATCATAGGATCAGCACCAGCCCCTCTCCACCCAAGCTACGACCAGGGATAGCCAGGCAATGGCTGCTGATGACTCAGCAGATAGATCTATAGGCTCCCCGAAACCCCACAACCCATAGTTCACAAGGATGGTAAGGTTGCAGACGCTAAGGCACTAACGTGCCTGAGCGGGACTCGAACCCCCGTCTGGCAAACACCAGACAGAGACGTTACCAATCAGGCCACAACAACAATTCAGGTTCACAGTAACGTTGGCAATGCAGGACCCATACAAAATGGGACTTAGACGTGTCTTATAAAATAATTTTAAAAGGTTGAAGGTTGAATAGAATTCACTTCACGAATCTGTTGTTTCAAATCCGTTTAGTAATGGTGATATATCATAGTCCATAACAAAATAACTAATTAATGATTGTAAAATAAATATTAAAAATAAAAGACTGAAAATACTTCACAATCTACAAACATTTCAAATCACCTTAGCGAAAACTAAGCTCTTGCATAAAAATAAAACTTAAATCAACAAATGGCAAACAAAAAAAAATGCTCTTATAAAATAAAACTAATTATAATGACGATTTATGATATCTTGTATGTTAGAGTCACACATGACATTAGTTTATAGCTGAATGTTTTAGCCTCTCCATAGGAAAGGAAACTGAACATCCATGACACCCTTTCCCCCTGTTCATTTCAAACGGCTTAACATCCACAATGAAAAGAAAGGAGAGAAAAAGAGATGCTTGAATTGCGGATAATGGCTCATCAGTATTCCAGACAGGAATCGACTCGAACCCCTACATGTATGGGGGTCTCTGCCCATAAAATGCCCTCTTCCGCTCAAAGGGAACGATTCGATCCACCCCATGGAGAATGATCCCACGAAGCATTGGCACCTGAGCAAACAGTGAGAGGGAGGGAAAGCTCAGCCGCTTTATGCCTTCAAAGCAATGCGCTGCTGGCGAAAGACGATATGATGATATTATCAAAAAAACGATATAAAAAGCGATACTGCTAACCATAAGCCCAGATTTAATTAAAGTCTTATATAGTAGCTCACCCTTCTTCTACTCTTTGATATCAGATAATGCGTATCAAATTTACGCAGTAAACGTAATGTTTGCCCAGAGTGGTTAATGAAAACAAATATTATAGTATCAAATTTAAGCAGCAAATTTACTTTTTGCTCAAAGATGTTGATAAAAAAAAATTAAAGCCAGCAATATTCTGGAAATTGATAAACCTAAGAAAGTAAAAGAGTATTATTACAATTGAATAAGTATGCAGATATAGTCACCCTATCTTATCTTTACTTTCTATGACAGCCAACTTTTTTTTTTTTGTAACAAAAGTAAACAAAAAAAATGATATTATTCTATCCTTTTTTAATTCTGTCAGGTATTAGGCTATTAATCCAAGATTGAAGCAAATAATAACGCTATACATTTGAGCTTTTTTTCTTCGGTATCATAGTTAATAACCCAAGGCTCTGCTTTACACAACGGATTTCCATGCAATTAGTGACTTGAAGAAATAAATTAGAACAAGATGAGAATGGAAAATAGTCTGGAATGGGCAATATTACGGGTGACAAATATAGCAAATAAGCATGGTTCCTTTATCACTGTGGTTATGGTTTGCTGTTTTTATCTAGGATTTGAAAAAAAAAAAACTATACCAAGTCAGTCATAACAACATTTCATACCCTAGTTAATGGGTAATAATATATATATATATATATATATATATATATATATATATATATATATATATATATATATATATAGATAGATAGATAGATAGATAGATAGATAGATAGATAGATATATCATCTCCTCCTACGCCTATTGACGCATAAGGCTTCGGTTAGATTTCGCCAGTCGTCTCTATCTTGAGCTTTTAATTCAATACTTCTCCATTCATTGTCTCCTACTTCCCGCTTCATGGTCCTCAGCCATGTAGGCCGTCTGGGTCTTCCAACTCTTCTAGTGCCTTATGGAGCCTAAATGAACGTTTGGTGAATTAATCTCTCTTGGGGAGTGCGAAGAACATGCCCAAACCATCTCCATCTACCCCTCATCATGATCTCATATATATATATATATATATATATATATATATATATATATATATATATATATATATATATATATATATATATATATATATATACACACACACATATATATATATATATACACACACATACTAGTGCACGCGACCCGTCAAAATGACAGCTAAATATTTCGACAGATATGTACAGTACTCACACAACACTCTAACAGTCTAACTGATGGACGGGGAGAGCTGGCCGTGATCGGAAAGAAATATATATATATATATATATATATATATATATATATATATATATATATATATATATATATATATATATATATATATATATCCAGACACGTGCTCTTTAGTACATATGGGAGATATACCGTTATCTAACATAAGCTGATGTTTTTTCCAGGTCTCCACGATATATGGTTTTTGAAAAGTTGTCAATTTCGGCAATAAATGGTTATAGGTTACTTTTCTTAAACTTACTGGATTTGACTTATCATTGCCAAAGATAATTGGACAGGCTTTCAATCTTTTCGCCGTTATGAAATCGTAGGTTGAATATACTGTATGTTCACTGGAACTTGAATGGTGTTTTTAATATTCTTAAGGAGTCTTATAAGTAAGAGTTTTTATAGGGATTTGTTATCAGAAGTGTAAATTTCGACTGATTTTCTAAGCTTTCGCAGCAGACATTTTGATTAGTGTTATATGAATTGATTATCAGGAAATTGAAATTTCAACGGATTTTCTAAGCTTTCGCAGCAGACATTTTGATTAGTGTTATATGAATTGATTATCAGGAAATTGAAATTTCAACGGATTTTCTAAGCTTTCGCAGCAGACATTTTGATTAGTGTTATATGAATTGATTATCAGGAAATTGAAATTTCAACGGATTTTCTAAGCTTTCGCAGCAGACATTTTGATTAGTGTTATATGAATTGATTATCAGGAAATTGAAATTTCAACGGATTTTCTAAGCTTTCGCAGCAGACATTTTGATTAGTGTTATATGAATTGATTATCAGGAAATTGAAATTTCAACGGATTTTCTAAGCTTTCGCAGCAGACATTTTGATTAGTGTTATATGAATTGATTATCAGGAAATTGAAATTTCAACGGATTTTCTAAGCTTTCGCAGCAGACATTTTGATTAGTGTTATATGAATTGATTATCAGGAAATTGAAATTTCAACGGATTTTCTAAGCTTTCGCAGCAGACATTTTGATTAGTGTTATATGAATTGATTATCAGGAAATTGAAATTTCAACGGATTTTCTAAGCTTTCGCAGCAGACATTTTGATTAGTGTTATATGAATTGATTATCAGGAAATTGAAATTTCAACGGATTTTCTAAGCTTTCGCAGCAGACATTTTGATTAGTGTTATATGAATTGATTATCAGGAAATTGAAATTTCAACGGATTTTCTAAGCTTTCGCAGCAGACATTTTGATTAGTGTTATATGAATTGATTATCAGGAAATTGAAATTTCAACGGATTTTCTAAGCTTTCGCAGCAGACATTTTGATTAGTGTTATATGAATTGATTATCAGGAAATTGAAATTTCAACCGATTTTCTAAGCTTTCGCAGCAGACATTTAGATTAGTGAATTCAAACTGCTATCTAAGTATGTTGGATTTGGTCATTAGGAAGATCTATTTTCTCTCTTAAACATGCAAATGATAGACATTTCATATACCATTACTTAAATAAGAATGCTTCAATCGTGTTTCAATGACCAATTTGTTTTGTGGACTCAGGTTCCCTAATACTAAGAAACCTCCTCCATTATTATTACAATTGTTAGGCCCTCGTCTCCTGTTGCTTTACCTCTTTTAGTGTTTTCTTTACTTGTTACTTTTGGTACCAGCTAAGGTCTTTCATTGTTTCTATTGGCAAAGTTATTTCTTATATCACTATTGTATAGCAGTGTAGAGAAATCTTCTATAACTATTGTTGATATTTCCATTTTATCCTTTAAAGCAAACATCTGTTGGCGCCCTGTTCCACGTCTTCTTTTCATTAACTTGATGTCTCTTCCTTTCTATAGTGCTTCCTTAATTTATGCTTGATTGTGTTTACAAATGTCTTGGGTTTTTAGTTTATTTATGGTTTTAGATACATCTGCTAATTCTATTTCATCTCTCATGGATTGTACCCTCATTTCCTATCTTTCCTTTGTTAGGTTTTTGTTTTTTTCGGATAGATTTCCTTAATATTGGTTTGGAACTTTTCCACCTATCTCTTGTGCTGAGTCCAATACAAAAATCTTGTTGAATTACTGTTCATTTCTTCTTTACTTGCTTCAATTTCATAATGTAGCTGGGGGTATCTATTTTGTATTGTTAAACTAAACTAAATATATATACAGTATATATATATATATATATATATATATATATATATATATATATATATATATATACAGTATATATATATATATATATATATATATATATATATATATATACAGTATATATATATATACATATATATATATATATACAGTATATATATATATACATATATATATATATATATATATATATATATATATATATATATATATATATATATATATATATACAGTATATATATATACATATATATATATATAGTATATATATATATATATATATATATGTGTGTGTGTGTGTGTGTGTGTGTGCACATGCATACATATATAATCGCATATACTATACATACTCGTATATATGCAAATATATGTACTGTATACACATATATATACACACACATATATATATATATATATATATATATATATATATATATATATATATATATATATATATATATATGTGTGTGTGTGTGTGTGTGCGTGCGTGCGCACCCGCAACCGCCCATACATCTTTCCCTAATACATATATTTATATATATATATATATATATATATGTGTGTGTGTATGTGTGTGTATGTATGTGTATGTGAGCGCTCAAGGGCCTATACGCATTGTCCTTGACTGGTGTGATTCAATTAGGAATCAACTTTCGTATGTTTCTAGTTCCATGCCCTTCTTCAACCAAGGCTGTAACTTAGGGAAAACTATGAACTACTTTGTACTTACTATAGAACAATGAGTTTTAATAGACCAGGTCCAAAATTGCTCCTTAACACACAATCACACACAATACATTTCAGAAAAAAAAATACGGAATCAACGGAGAATAAATGTACAGTAGTTGATAAAATAGGTTATATATAAAACATTGTTAAAGTAATATATATATATATATATATATATATATATATATATATATATATATACACACACATATATATATATATATATATATATATATATATATATATATATATATATATATATGTACATAGAATGAGAGTGAGTGAAGTGTGTGCATTAAGCCGTCCCTCCACTATCAATTTTATTGGCAATGATTCCATAATCGTAAATATTGACAGTCTAGTCGATAATTAATGGGTTGTTCAAAACAAGCCGTAGTATTATCAATAGTATAGGGGTTCTATTAGAGTAAGGGGACAGTAAAGTGACTAATAAGGTCTGCAAGTCCCCCTGGGACAATTGTGCGTTATGTCTATGTGGCTGTAAACATCATTATAGATGTAGTGATGCGAGCAGCCAGTGAAAATACACTGGATTTATAGCAAAGTTATGGGATAATATAAAGTTATGAATAGATAGCGTAATGGTTCATTCTTGCAGATGATACCACACTGATAAGAAACAATCATGATTAAGAAAGAGTAAGAAGGAAAACTGCAAAAATTACAGTTTGAAATTGCCTGCAAGAACAGAAAATTGAAAGGTCTCGTAAGATTCGTAATGCTACGGTAATGAATGTAAACGGAGATGATGATAAATTAATTCATTTTAGTTTGACAGTTGATAAATGGAAGTGGTTGATTCCTATGACTAATTTAAAGCAAATATAACATCTGCCAATACTGGGAAACAGTAAAAAGGTAAGCACAGAAAGCACAGATCAATCTCTTCTAAGGTATTCCGGCCATGTGAAGAGAATAATGACAATAGACTTCTAGGAGATAGGAAGGAAGGAAGGCCTAAAAATAGTTAGTTAGATGGCATTAAAGAAATATCGGAGAGGAAGGGCCTGGATATCCAGGAATAAAATAAGTGTGTGTGCAGGATACAAAGGAGTGGTGGACCAAGTGATAATGATGAACCTTTTGTGCAGGGGTACGAAACCCTAATGATGTGTAGGTTTTACTGCACAAGAAATTTATCCACAGTTTAACAAAGGAATGCGTGGTGCAGGGACTAATATTTCTCTTCTCTGGAGCCATCCTTCTTTGTGGAAACAGCTTAATGCTGAATATTATATATATATATATATATATATATATATATATATATATATATATATATATATATATATATAGAGAGAGAGAGAGAGAGAGAGAGAGAGAGAGAGAGAGAGAGAGAGAGAGATACATATATATATATATATATATATATATATATATATATATATATATTAAATTTATATATATATATATACAGCATATATATAAATATACATATATATATACATTTATTATTATATTATATATATATATATATATATATATATATATAGAGAGAGAGAGAGAGAGAGAGAGAGAGAGAGACATATACATATATATATATATATATATATATATATATATATATATATATATATATTAAATTTATATATATATATATATATATATATATATATATACAGTATATATATAAATATATATATATATATACAGTATATATATAAATATATAAATATATATATATATATAAATTTATATATATATATATAGTATATATATATAAGGCTACATGCATGTAGTGATGAAAGGCCCAAGGTGTGCAAGGTAAGGGTCATTCAAATACACTCCTGATGAACCTTGAGTACATAACCGAAGTGATTAATGTGTACATTATCTCTCCAGGAGGTTCATCCCCGCTTCACAAGTGACATTAACCTTTTTAGGCAAAAAAAAAAAAAAAAAAAAAAAAAAAAAAAAAAAAAAAAAGGGCTTAGTGGAGGAAAATCTATTTTGTGCTCGTATAATGGATAAGACAGTGGGAGAAATATAAATAAAAGATCACCCGTATATGCCTAGACTCCTCCAAGCATTCTTACCACTTATCAATCATCGTACCATCTGGTCCTTCGCTGGCCACAACAGCCAAACTAACCAGTTTCAGAAATCAAGGACATATATAAAAAATGATCAGATAAAGATATTTCAGATATCAACGACGCAAAAATAATAAAAGAATCAGATAAAGAGATGCTAGCTATTGATAATTCTCTCTCTCTCTCTCTCTCTCTCTCTCTCTCTCTCTCTCTCTCTCTCTCTCTCTCTCTCTCTCTCTCTCTCTCACAGCCCCACCCTATCCCAGATTCCACGGTCATCTCATCAGATCCCCAATCTCCATCTCATCCATCCCCTATCCTTATCCCTTTTTGTCCTCGTCCATCCAACCCTTCCCGGGGGAAAGTGAGTCACCGAGGTCAGCCTCAAGTGTTTACATTATTACATTTCCTTACAAGGCCTCCATCCTCGGCGTACCTCGACCTTGCCGCCGTATCCCTTGCCATCTGCTCGAGTTTTGTAGTCACAGGCTGTAACTTCCATTACGTCGATGTCTCTATACGACCCAAATGACCCTTCAGAGGGGCCCCCATCACTCTCTCAATTTACAAAAGTTGTCTGGACGCGGCAGATAACAGTAATCGATCGGGTACTTCAAAAACTAAAAGCATCTGTGATGAGAGGCTCGTGTGATCCCAAGACCAAATGCGGTCAAAAAAAAAAAAAAAAACAGGAAAGATCAAGCAAGCAAACTGCCGTATCCCCACAAAACAGGGTATCATTTAGAAAGCAACTACTACTGTAATTATTCTTATAAAATATAAACTATGAGAAATTAGTCTTTTTTTAGAAATATATTCTAATGAAAAGATGTGCATTGGTTCCATTAAGGCAAAGATCTCATTGCATCTCCCCGGTTGCACTAGGGAACCTGAATTCTAAAAATTGCCACCGTTGTATTTTCGGGACTTTACATCTTCGACTTCCACATCTGAAGGATCTCATTTGCACACAATAGAGAAGCTGAAAGAACCCTCTGCAGTATGCCAGAATAGTAAGGTTATAAAACTAGAGTATCGTGTTACAGGCAGCAGTTTCAATTCACAATCACTTTGTATCATAATTGCAAAAGAAACGAGATATCAACATAATTATGTAATTTATAAAAGAATTAAAATAACTAATAACCTAATTTCGTATTCTACTTAGTAAAATGGACGGTAATTACAAAACAACTAATTCATTAATTACTGTGCTACATAAACATATGTCTGCAAATGACAGCTAGCTTGTGGTAAATGGATCAATCAGGTTGACTAATATATATATATATATATATATATATATATATATATATATATATATATATATATATATACATATATATATTATGTACTGTATATATATATATATATATATATATATATATATATACATATATATATATATATATATATATATATATATATTATATATATATATATATATATATATATATATATATATATATATATATATATATATATATATATATATATATATATATTTGCATTCAAATTATTAAGTATCAAGTAGAACTCTAAAGCATACACATTAAATAACCGTTTGTGAGGCTTATTTGCACGGAATAAAATACTTTTAAGGAGTAGGTATGTGTGAACCGAATATATCTGTCCCATTTCATAATTAAATGTTGAATGATTACTTGGAAATACAGGACAGTGTGGATTCAGACAAGGATATGAATTATACGGACCTAATATTGAAATAATTTGATGATGAAAGAACAAGAAATAAGTTAAGACATTAACATTCAATGAACCTGAGTATAGACATCCACTGGAGCTCAAGAGGTGCATTACTTACATCACCTACCCATAATTCAAACACAGCACCCTTGTGAAAGATGTTAAAATTAAACAAATCAGAAATTGTAAACATTGTAAACATATCCTCTTAGAATTTATAATTAGAATAATTGGGAACGTTGCTAGTAAGCCTTGCACTGCAGCTTCTGCACCACTCCACCTCCAACGTCTTCCATACTCCACAACATAAAAACACGCAATGTCTCCATCTCCTCGGCCCCTACAGATCCCTCGACATGGGACCCAACCGCAAAAGCAGAAAGATAATTAGTGATATTTCCATGTAAACAAAAAGAAGAAAAACTCGTAAGACCTGTAGACTTTACAATAGGAATTAGAGGTTAGTGACATCCTTTTACCTGCCCTCTGGCAGTGTGGCTGGACGTCACCTTAGCGGTCGTCAGACTAAAAACTTGAATACGAAACTATGCAAATTGAACTTGACTAGGTTAGGTCCTAGTGACTGTATGGAAAATGCACCACTCGGCCTCAATTTAAGAATTATACAGCTGCAATATGGTCGGAAAGAGCCAGAAGTTGTAGGGAGTTTCCGGAGAATACTTAACGAATGCCTTATGGGTGTTTCAACTAAGTGGGAAGAGAATTACCTCTCCTAGTGATATACATGTTTATGGAGAAAGGAATAAAAGTGCATAATCTAATGCTTAGGTCAAAAGAGGCATACTGTATTTTACGGAACGACCTATTCCGCCCCCGCACTCGAAAATCGATCACGGGTTACTCAGACTGACCATTGACCTTGGTACAATTGGCTTCATCACTTGTGATACACTGACTTCAATTTATCTTCCCATGAAGTGTACTGGAATTAATGAAGCCAACTGTACCGTAATCCATCGAGGGTGGAACGAAAATATATGGAAAAAAAGTAAATATTGTTTGAATAGTCACCAATTTTTTATCTTCAGTCGGAATTGGGGACGTTGGCATAAGGAACACTCCTCCCTTGAAAATCCATATGGAGCCCCTGAATTTCTTGCCCTGATTTCTTTTGTTGGGCTGCTACTTAGTGACAGCATCTGCTATGGTATTTGTACCTCTTGATAAAACGTGATAATATCTTAGGTACGTCTAGAAGGAGCGAAGGTCATAACTAACTAACTAATGACCAGTTATAGTAATTTCATGCCCCGGGCAACCTCATTGCATTTTTTAATAATATGTCTCCAATCTTCGTAATGACGGGAAAGAAAACTGTGACCCCTAACGTAGGAATGTCAAGGGAAGACAGTGAAGAGACTACGAAAACGGGACCAGAAAGATTATGAAACAGATTGCTTAATTAAATAATGCTACAACTGTATTTATACAAAAAGGAAATATTTTGCATGAAATACACCTAGGTACACCGCACTAAAAATAATTATACATTGCATGTTAAAATATGTAATTATAAGTGCGGAGAGGGTACGTTGTATATATATATATATATATATATATATATATATATATATATATATATATATATATATATATATATATATATATATATATATATATATATATATATATATATATATACACATATATATATATTGCTAACAAGTTTTCTTCCTCATTTTTCGTACCGTGGGTCGTATGTTTAACTTTCATTAATTAACAGAAAAAAAATAGACAGTAGCAACTCTTATTAACGCAGGAAGTATATAATACTTGTAGTTGAAATACCACAAAAAATAATTGAAAAGAATTTGTATAATAAATGAAGACCCTCCTGGCATATGGGTCATCTAACAATTCCTTTTAATAATTCCAGAACATTACGAGGACATTTATAGAATCCGAATCTTTCTATAAAGGTAACTTCAAAAAACAAAAACAGAAAAAGAGTGACAGCTCCAGCACCAAATGAGGTCCTTGGGCACATGAGAACAGTGAAAGCGTTTACAGATTTATAGTCATCCCACAGACCAGGATATGCCGTCATCCTTAGTATATGCCACAACAGGGACTGGAAAACAAGACCAGCGGAACTGGAAGAGTATCCAACGTACCCTACCGTATACCCAGTCCGAAGGGGACAAATGAGAGAAAGACCAACATCTTTCGAAGGGTGTGACTAACTTCCCATGCACCTGACTGACTGACTGACCGGTAAAAGTTACTTATATAAAAGACATTGTTTCAGGTTAAACCAGTATCGTTTCCTCCAGTATTTGGACCCCAATTTACTTTTCCTTTTTCTTCGCTATTATTTTTTTTTTTCAATTGGGAACGGATAAAAGGCACCAAGAGTGCCTGCACTACCAAAAGTCTGTTATGAAAAAAAAAAAAAAAAAAAAAAAAAAAAAAAAAAAAAAAAAAAAGCCTCTCGTTGTCAACAGATGTAAATGATTGAATTGGAATATCACGAATAAAAGTAAAGAAAATATAAACTTTTCTTTTGTTTTTTTATTTTTATTTTAAATCTTTTTATGGTTTATTTTTTTAGAGATCCAATTTAATGTTTGTTGCTGTTTTTAAAATATTATATTTTGATTGTTCCTTATTTCTCTTTCAGTTATTTTATTACCTTGTGTCCTTTCCTCAGTGGACTATTTTTCCCTGTTGGAGCCCTTGGGCTTATACCATCATGCTTTTCCAACTAGGGTTGTAGCTTAGCTTGTAATAATAATAATAATAATAATAATAATAATAATAATAATAACCCTTTTCCAACTAGGGTTGTAGCTTAGCTTGTAATAACAATAATAACAATAATAATAATAATCATCATAATAATAATAATAACCTTTTTCCAACTAGGGTTGTAGCTTAGCTCGTAATAATAATGACAATAATAATAATAATAACAACAACCTTTTTCCAACTAGGGTTGTAGCTTAGCTTGTAATAATAATAATAATAATAATAATAATAATAATAATAATAATAATAATAATAATAATAATAATTATAATAACAACAACCACCTCTCCCACAAATCCGAACTCACTTACAAACATTAAATCTGGGTACATGGTACATTATCTTCGGCACAAGTATTTCCGCATGGTAATCCATCAAGAGTAAATGCCATTGTGCAGAAAGAGTACACACTTCTGAAGGATATTAATCGTCTGGTCATATGATATTCTTTATAAAGTGAATTCGTATTTTACATCATGTTTCTCAGCCGACGCCCATCTATCCAAATAAACACCCTCTTCAGTCTACTGTCATTTATCAACATAAATACAGCCTGTCATCAGTTAAAAGTTCTAGTGGCAGAAATAATCTTTTATTGCTGTTTTCTAAATTTCCTTCATGTATATTTAAAGCCAATGCGTCAAGCTCAATGTAGTGAAGCAAACTATATTTCATTTTTTGTTAAAGTTTTTATAGTGTATATAGGAAATGTTTACTTTGATGTTGCTGTCCTCAAAATATGTTATTTTTCTTTGATTACTTTCCTCAGTTGGGCTATTTTCCCCTCTTGGAGCCCCTGGGCTTATATCATCCTGTTTTTTCCAACTAGGGTTATACTTTAGCAAGTAATAATAATAATAATAATAATAATAATAATAATAATAATAATAATAATAATAATAATGAAAGATTTTTCCTGTTATCTATTTGGGTCTGGATTATTCACTAATATCAATGACCAACACAATAGATAAAAGAAGAGTAAACATTGGAAAGCTAAATATATCCTTTTAATTTTTTAATGATCATGAGTTCAGTAAATCAACTGCTATTATCGAAATGGCATCTTACCCCTATTACTTATCAGTCTGTTGTATCATAATCTCTCCCTTCAGAAAGCTATGCCTCCTTTTGCCTTCTGAGCTTATCTTAATAGCCTCTGATTCTTTTCTCGGAGTCATTCATAATTCCTTCCTTCCCTTCTCTTACTCTACCTACTGTACAGTACGCGTACTCTACCCCCATTCTCCTTTACACCCGGGCGACCATGATTTACCATAGCCAGCTTCAGAACCCATTAAGATTGGGTCTATCTTTAAACCCTTGCTTCTCCTTGTCCATACGGGTGGTATTTTGGGAAATTCGCTCGTGCCCTTGGACCTTCGTACCTCCACATGTCACGTGATCGCCGGGAAACATGGCGGATAAGCTTTAGAGGGTTAACTCAACAATCTCGCCTTGTTTATCTATGTGTTTTATCTCCGTGCATGGTGAGGGGGTTAAGCAGAAATATGGAGAGACTTAATAGGATATGGACGTGCCACTGACTCTTACGTTCTTCTTGGCAATGTTCATATTTGGCGGCCTACACTACCCACAAAAAAAAAAAAAAAAAAAAAAAAAAAAAAAAAAAAAAAAAAAAAAAAAAAAAAAAAAGTTTACGATCAGTTCTTCAGTTCTGAATAATTGGTACATTCAAAAACGTTTCACATTGAACAGTATCCTTGCACAATTTAATAAAAAATTATAATATTAAAAATTTGCAACCATTTACTCATTTTATATGAAAATTTACCCCTTACACAATGTAACCAAAATTGTGACTGACATACAATAAATGTAACGGAATAAAATATAAATAAGAAAACGAGGTTGTTTAGAAATATCGAAAGGGAGGCAGAGAATTAGATGGCGAGATAAAGTGAGAGAGAAGAGGTTTGGTTTAAGAGGATACCTTTGCTAGAAGG
>NC_090740.1:18445064-18460064 GCF_036898095.1 Palaemon carinicauda | reverse complement strand
AAAAAAAAATTATTTTTTTCCGTAAGCCCACAAATAGAGAACAAGATGCCAACGATACAAAACATTTTGGCTGCCAGAAACACAAATGGAACGAAAAAAAATGCAAGTTAATGACATCATAAAAAAAAAAGTTTTTTTTTTACCTTTTCCCGTAAGCCCACAAATAGAGAACAAGATACCCACGATAAAAGTGGGTGGAGCACAAGTAGCGAGTGAGGAA
Organism: Palaemon carinicauda; assembly: GCF_036898095.1. NCBI lineage: Eukaryota > Metazoa > Arthropoda > Malacostraca > Decapoda > Palaemonidae > Palaemon > Palaemon carinicauda. The sequence continues at coordinate 18,459,844 of NC_090740.1, read as the reverse complement.
GTACAGAAATCTCCACAGAGATGGAAATGCGGAGGCCTCCAGAATTTCAGTAAGTCTACCCTGAGAGAAAACACGTGAACAGAGCATCATCTTCTTCTGCACCTGCAGATATATTTCTCCATAAAGGAACATTACGGAGTAATAAAATAACTGAAATGCAATTTTCGACCGAATTAAAGATACTACAACCAACAGACGGGACTGGAGGGCCAGGGAAGAGCATGTAAGGCTTTACGGCATGTGAAGGACTTTATTCTGCAGGTGCAGCGAAGGAGACTACGATCCTTCTTAGTTACTAACTTAGGAGGAGGAGGAGGAGGCAGGGAATAGGTAGGGATGCAGAGGGCGACTGCCCACATAAGGAGGTAGGCGCACAGAAGATGCCGGTGGCGCCACAGACTCCAGGTACCTCCAATCCCTGGAAGCGTCTACCTTCTTCAACCCGTCCCATCCCTCCCTCCCTCCAAGGGTTCCTGAAGCACGGTTATTATTATTATTATTATTATTATTATTATTAGCTGAGCTACAACCCTAGTTGGGAAAACCAAGAAAAATAGCCCAGTGAGGAAAGGGATTAACGAAATAATCAAACAAGTGTGGTAATTAACAATCAAAATGAAATATTTTAAGAAAAGTAACAACATTAAAATGCGGCAAAAAGAAGTTTGTCATTAAACATCTCTCGTTTTTTTTTTTTTTTTTTTTTTTTACTTCCATCTTCAATCCATATCAGCCATCAAACCAATTACGATTCATATGTAAGAAATGGTATTGAAATATAGAATGGAATACTAATAGAGTAATTATTTAATTACTAGGAATAGTAAGTACCATGGATCTGGTATCATCAACAAATCGAGACACTTAAATAATCTATTAAATAAAATATACTGAATAAAGCCTTTGGCTTCTCGGACCTCGATGTTGAGCACTGCCGCTCACACTTGACCCCAAAGATGTTTAGCAAGCTGGAAGTCTCTCGTCCGTAAGTTAGTTCCCAAGGTATGGAAATGCTCCTGGACCACGACATTGAGAGAGAGAGAGAGAGAGAGAGAGAGAGAGAGAGAGAATATTTTGCAGATGTGCATGACTCATAACAAATTATTTATTAAAATTGAGCTTAGTCCTGGAAAAGGAGTCAGATTCGGTTAGGGCCGAGGTAAGGTAAAATTTACACACACACATACACACACACATATATAATATATATATAAAGAGAGAGAGAGAGAGAGAGAGAGAGAGAGAGAGAGAGAGCTGAGAAATTAATTCAGTAGTTTTAACAAAAGAGGAGGATTTGCTCTGAGATTGAGAGAGAGAGAGAGAGAGAGAGAGAGAGAGAGAGAGAGAGAGAATCTTAGGGAATTTACTCAACAGTTCTAATAAAAGATGAAGACTTTTGAGAGAGAGAGAGAGAGAGAGAGAGAGAGAGAGAGAATCTTAGGAAATTTACTCAGCAGTTCTAACAAAAGATGAAGACTTTTGAAAGAGAGAGAGAGAGAGAGAGAGAGAGAGAGAGAGAGAGAGATAGAGAGAGAGAGAGAGAGAGAGAGAGAGAGAGAAAGGTAATCTCTCCTTGGATCATCATTCACTCATGTGAGGTGTCAAGTAACTTATTTAGACCCAAACTATTTTTACTATTATTTTACCTTTCACAAGACCATTTTCTAATACATCACAGCTAACCACACGAGAAATTCCAAAATACTGATTACGCAGTACAATGTTCTCTTACTAGCAATCACATAGTTCTTAGGTAATGGCACGCAAGAACAGAGGGACGTTCACAAGAAAAGAACGGTTCATCGACTGAGCTAGAGAAATTCAAATACAATTTCAAATGAAATTTAGTTAATAAACTATGCAATCAAATAGTGCAACTCAAAACATCAAATCTATTGGATTTCATTAACACTATAAAAGTTCATTACAATAACAAATTTCCTTTTCATTCTTTGGAGAGAACGAAATTTAACAAGACCAAATAAAGCAGCTTATGTGCAAGAAAATAATATCAAAGCCAAATGAAGAGCAAAAAGGATTCTCCCATTATAAAAAAAGAAAATATCCATGTAAAATACATAGAAAATATAGAAGTACTTAGAATCACTTGAGATGAGAGCACCCTAATTACAACAATAAAGAGAGTCACCGAAAAACCGGATAGGACACGTTTTAAGATGGGATGGGTTACTGAAGGACATCACTGAAGGTAAATTTGAAGGACACCAACCCCAAAGGAAGGGAAAGGAAGTCAATGCTAGATGACCTGAAGGAAGGGAAAAGGTACAAAGAGCTAAAAGAGCTGGCCATGAATAGAAAATAGTGGAGGGTGACTAATCCATGAAAGGATCAGGTTTTGGCCAGAGCACTACAGAATAGTAGTAGTAGTAGTAGTAGTAGTAGTAAAATAAATTAAAAATGATATGTAGTAACCCAGCATCACTTTATGTGTACAGTTAATTGATGAAAGTCTGCCTCCTTTCCACGTAGCACACAACTAGGAAGCCTCTTTCTCAGTCGATCGAAGGTCCTCATCAGTATTCCTACCGCTTGAGAGGAGAGGCATATGGTACGGGCACCTGTCAATCACCGATATTCGATCACAACTTCCATATATGTGAGAACTGTGATTAACGATTCAGTTGCTTATCGACAATGGAGAAAGGACACGAGATTCATACCTCCACACAAAGACTAACGCACATACCTAAGCTCCTTAACTGGAAGATATTCTACTTGGTGTACATATGAACTTTTCAAGTTAAAATGTAATTTCAAAAGACATATATCCAAAGTATAAAAGTCAGCTAAACGTATACTCTTCGAACTTATGGACATGCCACAGTTAATATGATTTGGTCAGATTCATTGTGGCAGAGAACAGAATACTAATCTACGTTGACTGGCAGCTGATTTTGAAGTCTGTTCACAAGCTGATTCACCAATCGTCAAAATCCGTTAGGAAACGGTTAGCACTGGTGTAACTCTAGAGGACTGGAAAACGCCACATTTTAACGTTCAACATAGAATCTAAACATTTTAATATTTTTGTACCTTAGTGTACTTTAAAAAGCCAATGTTCTTTCGGATATGTATAAAACATCAAATAAAACAAAAACATTCTCTCTCTCTCTCTCTCTCTCTCTCTCTCTCTCTCTCTCTCTCACAAGGCAAGCAGTATTAACAGTTGCTAAAAGACTCCTTTCGCTGCAGTCCAAAGTCATTAAGAAAAGTAAGCAGAGGGGCATCTTGCAGAGGTCCAGTAAAAACGTTAATTGTCAGTTATTTGGGCGAAGCCCAGACGCAAGGAGGTACTGGCTGAGAGATGGGTAATGCCACAACTTCTCACCAATTAATTTTTATTTTTATTTTAACATTCCTGTATTACTTCTGTGAGACGGATAAATTTTTCTGTGGACTTCTTACAACCATTAGATGAAGTATATCGACCTTTTTTTTATATATATATATAATATGCTTTGTTTAAATTCCTTTACTTATCTTCAAGCCAACACTTGCTATTAATGCAGGCAGACTGCATCTAAACTATAAGTTCAGTTGCCTGTGGAAAAACCCTTCTCATTATATCAGTATTATATATAAGCCTCATTATTTCTTAAGAATCATATCAGAAAAAAATTGAGTTAAAATCTATGTGAATATACTGTCGTGTATATACTGTCATATACAGTATACTGTATATATATATATATATATATGTGTGTGTGTGTGTATATATATATATATATATATATATACATACAAATATATAATATATATATAGTGTATATATATACATACATATGTCTGTGTAAATATTGACACACATATAGGCTATATACCGGTATTTATATCAACGTGTAAATAAAAGAAATGGGTATGGGCAGGATATAAAATGAGAATGAAAGATAATAGCTGGACATTAAGAATAACAAAATGGATCCCTAGGGGTTGCAAAAGAAGTAGGGGAGGGGAGAGAAGACGAAGATTTGACGTGCTAAGAAAATTTGCGGTCACAAACTGGTTAAGAAAGACCATAAACAGACAGGAGTGGAAGGACATGTCTGAGGCCTTCGTCTTGCAGTAGAATAGTAACAGCTGATGATATATATATATATATATACACACATATATATATACACATATATATACATATATATATGCATATATACTGTATATATATATATATATATATATAGCCTGGAGGAAAAAAGGAACAGGATAATGGACCAAGCGCTTTCTTGTATTTATTAGACCTCCTCAAGGTCTGATAATTTAAAATTACATTTAAAATACATAAAGAAACCTCTGTGACGACGTACAAACAGAAAAAAAATGAGTAAAATACTTAAAACCTAATCGTTTAAAAATATTGTTTACTAATATTTCATTCAACTAGCACTGTACATAACTGAGCTGCTGTTATTCACTTTCAGTTATTCAAATTTTTTCTTAATTATACATGTCTCAATGATGTTTCTTTTGATATCTTTGCAATTTATAAGTTCTTTAGCAGCTCTCCAATTAATGGTTTTCAAGGAATGCGGATTGTGAAGATACGTGTTTTCCCATATAATTTTTAGGGAGAAAAGATTTTTAAAAGATTGGGGATTTTGAAGATACAGCATGTTTATTGACATAATTTTGAAGATATGTAGCATAACGATGTGAGGAGAGAGGAAGTTCTGAATGAGAGTGATTAGTGTGAATTGGAGAACACTTGTGAAAGTGTGAATGAATGGTTGACCCTGGCGTGCAAGGTAAGGCATTAGCTACTTGAATCATCCAAATGAATAGGTGAGGGGAATAATGATTTTTTTATAAGGGTAATGTTGTCAAAGTAACTGTAAGGGTGATAGCGATTTAATGTTACCTATATATTGTGATTTTTAGAAGGTGTATGGTAGGATTTTGATTGTAAGTTTGATAGTTGTTCAACAGAGTAAGTAGTGTGTTCATAAAAAAATTGGAAATGAAAAAGCTATGCATAAGGGGTATACACGAGCTAAAAAAAAAAAAAAAAAAAAAAAAAAAAATTACAATAAAGCTGATGGAGACGGAATAAAGAGGATGATGCGGATATACTGTGTTAATACACTATTTTACTATCTATTATAAGCTTTTATAAACAAAAAAAATAAACCGTGTAAGCTTGTGTACATGGAAGAGACAAGCGTGCGTTACGTCTTATTTGCTATTAAATATCTTGCTGAATATCCTCTATAGTTTGTTCTCGTATCTCTGTTGCTCTTTTTTCTGGACATGGTCAGGAAATATAATGAGAATGGACACAAAGAATAACAGAAGGTCCCTAGAGATTGCAAAAGAAGCAATGGAAGGAAGAAAAGACGATGGATTGACGACTTGAGAAAATTTATGGGTATGACTAGCAGTGGACTATTTACGGTTGATGGTGGTGGTGATGAAACGATTTAACAAGAAAAGTCGTAGAAATGGAACTGAATTTTCTTTCAATTACTCATTCATTTACAAGTTATAAGTCAGTAACATTAAAAAAAATTTCAACAAACTCTACGACTCTGGAAACGAGGCAAAAAGCCGACGCCCACAGATGAATATCTTAAGCCAAACAGTCACTTATACACTACTATTTTAACCCAATTCTCTGAGGACGTTTTTTGATGACCCCCCTCTTAGGAAGTGTCGACACAAATAAGGTTATCAGATCCTAAAGCTATAATTCATAAGTTTTCGTTCATAGAGACATCTTGTCTTCTGGTTATGGACAGGGAGGTGTTCAACTGGAGGGCGCCATCTGTCTGCATTTAAACAAAAAGCAAATCACATGATAGCCATATCTACTGCTGCACTGAAGGTAAGAAAGGAGAAAACATAGCATCACCGATGATAAACAAGAAATTTGAATACATTTGTAAACAACTCTCATATTTATTAACGATTATTCAATCTGTGGTTTCACGTGGTCTGAAACGACAGACTCGTGATGCACTGTTCATGAAGTAGATCATTATTATTATTGAGACGAACCTAAAAGAATCACAATTAGTTGAAAAAATAAAACCTTGAGTCCATATGTTTCAAAATTTATTTATTTGTATGGGTTATCGTTTGAGAGAGAGAGAGAGAGAGAGAGAGAGAGAGAGAGAGAGAGAGAGACTAGAGCTATAAATTTCGACAATAGGTATCCAATACTAAATCATATAAACCATTACTAAAGCTAGTTAAACAACATAACCATTTGCTTTTGAGATTAAGGTCTGAAAAACTTGACGCCTAAAGTACAGATATATGAATCAATAGGCATTTTTCTGATTGTGCAAAGTATGAGAAGTAATTGCAGAAGGCACTATTTTCCGTCAAGCACAATAAGAAGCATGAAAAAAATATAGAATTTCATTAAAATGAATCTAATGAAAATTAAGAAACAATAGAAAAGATAAGGATAGGTCTTGAAAAACCAACCAGATTCTTTTCGGATGACGTCAAACTATCTAGATCTCAATGCAGAGAAGCCGGCCAGTCAAAATCCAAAAATAGATCTGAGCTGTCTATCAGCATAATGAAAAGGACCCAACGATAAATTCAAGATGGCTTTTCCTCCCTTCGGAGAGTGAAAGGGACCTTTCGAAGGGCGCCCTTGATGATATCTAGGGAGACTAGGTAGATAGTGAAATAGGAGGCTGGGTGGAAGTTGAGTGGGTGTTAATGTAGAGTGGCTAGGGTGTGGGTTCGAGACAGGCGCCCCCCACATCGAGGTTATCTTTACTGGGAGAAATGGAATACATCGGGGGAACAGGGGACGGCGACTGATAGGGTACAATGAGTTCTGAGATGAATAGGAGAGACATAAATTCCTACCCAACACTACGTCAAGAATTGATACACTATTGGCTTTAAATGCACCCGTCCTCCCCCCACCCCCACAAAAAAAAAATCCCAATTACTTCCACGAGAAGGAAAAAATGGGACCTGACTTTTTGATGTTAGGCTCCGACGAATTCGAAATAAGATATGAACCTAGAACAGACGCAATGTGCGAGATATATATAAGTTGAAAAGTATCTTTTTTCAGTACAATGAATGTAATCTACCGCTGTCCAGTCTGATAAAATCAAATGTCAATTGGTCATTGTCCGTCCAAGAGCAATGGAATGTTGTATCAAATCGTAAAATTAATCTGATTTGTAATAAATTAAAATTTTATGATACTTGTATGCCATAATAAAAATTCTAGAACTAATACATTTCACACTCATATCTATAACGCAATGGGTAACAAATTGGCCATTTAAATAAGGCCAAACAAAGCAGTTTATTAGTACCCTAACACTACTGCACGTGACGAAATCTGCACAGACAAATATACCTACATATACATCCATTTATTACTGTTTCTTGAAATTTAATTTTTTTCTGGTTACATAAGACCCAAAGAAAGTTTAAAAACATACAAAAAAAGAAAACATTCAATAAATAAAATGAGATAATCATAATAATAATCACTAGCAACAGACAATATTTTGTTCGCCCTTTGTTGATAGCATTTTAAAATACGAATTCCAATACATCAAAAAATGGTGCCAAAATAGTACTGGGGATATAGGTAAATGGTAGTTAGATATATTTTGGTTATTTCTGGAATAAGATTTAAAAAAAAATATTTTTACCATCTATAATAATAATAATAATAATAATAATAATAACAATAATAATATGAGCCAGCATTGCCATTTAAAAGGACGTTGCCAGCATCGTTTCCTCATTCCACTACAGCCTGAGGAAGGGAGATGGTCCTCCCGAAACGGGTAGCTGTTAACTATTTTTCTTTACCTAAATAATAATAATAATAATAATAATAATAATAATAATAATAATAATAATAATAATAATAATTTTGTAACGAACAATTTAAAAGATTTATAGATCAATATTCAGCATCTTCGTTCCATTCACCAGACATGACTGTGACATCAGAGTTAATTCTAGTAAATCTCTAACCAAAGTCATTGATAAAGAAAGGGAATTGCTCCAAAATCTTCAGAATGAATATTCACGAATATAAATATGCGATCAAAAAGAACATTGGAAATAGAACCCCCCCCCCCCTTCTTGACTCATTTCTTCTTTAGATTATGTTGAAAAGTGGACTCCAGAGACATAAGATTCATTCCTGGGACCTCAGGGCATTGTATGCTGAAAACCTTATCCATACAGCAACATAAAAGCATCTTTTGTATTTCTTTATTAGAAAGCTGTAATTCATGTGTTTATGTAATCTCTCGAGTGAAAAACTACACCTTGTTATAATTTTGTATTCACTATGTGATAAATTTGTAAGAATTCTTTATTATATATTTTATAATAAAATTATATTTGTGTACACCATCCGTATTATCTATTCTTTTGATTTGTATGTGTAAATGTTTCAACCACGAGTGTGGTCACTATTACTCTTTAAACTGTTTAAGTCGTTAACTTAATGAAATCTTAAGTTAGAGCAATTCAGATTACTGATTTTCATGGCTGACTTTCCGAAAATTTTAAAACTAAAACCTAACAACAATTAAACGTAAAAATAAATTATAATACTAAACGATTAGCTACGTTAAATTCCAATAAATTGCATAATCAGAACAAAATATTATGAAATTTGTTTTATGACAAAGTTTCATATTTAAGAGAAATCAAGTAAGTCGTTTAAAGCTTTCAATTGGTAATAATCCTGAACAGCAATGAATATAAAGCTAGGATACATATTGCAACCTGACAAATGGTGAGCAGTTGACATATTCAATGGAATGTAGCCCTATCAGCCCACACAAGGGCCTACCCCAGGGATCAGATCAATGAAGACACTGACATCCCTTATCTCAAGTGATGCATTATAAATTACTTAAAATAGTACAACATCTAACCTAGTAAATGGATTAATTTTCTCTTTGATTTTTTAAATTTTTATCTACATAATAATTTCTATGTTTTATGCATAACAAAATCTAATTTAATCACTAGCAAAAGGACGCAACAATTTCACGCTAATCATCATGAAACAGAAATAGCGGGAATTTGACTTGTCAAATACCATTTCCTTCTGCGCAAGCATCAACACAAAGAAGATATTCCAAAAATAAACCAAAGTCAGCTGACTCATATTTCCAACACCCGCAGAAATACTGACAAAAATAACGAAATAAAAATAATAATTATTTGGAAAAGTATACGATGAAGCAATACTGAATAAACATTGGAACTCTAAAGAGATTTCCATCGTTAATGTTAAACAAACAAGCTCCCAGCTGACGCGTAAATAAACAGAAATGAAACTAACGAGGCAGTTAATAGTTGCGAGGAAGCTCTAACGGGCTTTTAACAAGATCTTTTCACCCCCAATCACAGATGGTAAATGGGAAAACTTATTAAGAGAGCTACAGCCGCAATTCTTGAGTCAGTTCCTAAAATGGCACCATGGGGATTTTCCTTTCAAGAAATAAGTATCAGGAAGAAAAGTGAATTAGTTATTTGTGGAGACTTCAATATTTGGATGGATGATGCATCAAATCCTGATGACTTAGCATTTAGTGAGCAATTGGAATCATATCAATTGGTGAATAATGTCCACTGTGCAACTACTTTGAATGAACGAACACGATAAAATGACAGTGGAGGTCCTGTAGAGTAGGGTTCCCCTACTGCATAGGACCCGAAAAAACAGACGTCAAAGTAAAAGTAAAGTATGTATCTAGTTTTCTATTTTCAAAATTACCAAAAACCTTTATCACCTGTCAAAGCTAAAAAGCAAAATGAAATAATGCATCAATGTTTATGAAACCACATCCTTGCATACTAAATGCATACAAACCCATGATCTCTTCTATACTCTCGAATTGCTACATATTGCGCAGCCAACAAATCGTGTCGACACGAGAATAAGTACAGATGGCTTCAAACTGTTGGAGCCTAGATATATGTCTACTTTAGGCTCCAGAGCCTTTAAATATGCGGCCCCGATACTATATAATAAGCTCCCACGAAACATCCGAATGATAGAATATATTAAGGCTTTCAAGAGGAAACTGAAGACTTTATTTCAACAGTCATACACCAGTGACGATTTAACAGTAAATGAACTATAGTCTATTTCTTTTAGCGATGCATATTTGCACCGACTCGCGGCGGTGCCCTTTTAGCTCGGAAAAGTTTCCTGATCGCTGATTGGTTAGAATTATCTTGTCCAACCAATCAGCGATCCGGAAACTTTTCTGAGCTAAAAGGGCACCGCCGCGAGTCGGTGCAAATATGCATTGCTAAAAGAAATGGACTATAGACGCGATATGAAACGTTTAATACTCTGAATCAACAAGATAAAACGACAGTGGAGGTCCTATAGAGAAAGGGGTTCCCCTGCTGTATGGGACCGGAAAAGCAGCCATCAAAGTAAAGAAAAAAAAAAACATGTACTTACCACAACGACGCCGTCGACGCCCGAGCTACTGACGGTAGCGCCAAACCACTGGTTGCTTTTGTTGTCTAATTGCAGACCTAATTGGTGGACGTTGTTGCCTGTTAGGAAAAAAACAAGCAAAAAGAAGACAAGGTCAGTATTTCTCTCAGATGAAAAAGAAGCAAATCTATCTCATTGCCTGGTTATAATGTTCTTCACAGATCAAAACAAACATCATTACAAAACATTTCTTATGGCCATTATGAACATAGTGCATGGTGCAAATTATGGGCAATGAAGTTGAATCCTAACAAAACTCAAAGTATGATTATATGTAGGTCGAGGACAGTGGCTCCTCAAACATCCAGAACTCTGCATTGATAAATGTTTCTTCAACTATAAATGACTTTTAAAATTTTAATGTGATTCTTGATTGCAAATCTGCCTTAGATAAAAACATTCTGTCTGTTTCTTCTCCAACTGTACAAAAAGAAAGTCTTAAAATTTTCTGTGAGCAATCTGTCCTGAAGAAATATTCTAATTCTCTCATTCTACTTTGCTTCGAGTATTGTTTGCAAGTCTGGTCTTGGTATCCGACAAAATCCCACAGGATATATGCCCACAGACAAAATCCCACGGGACAAACTCACATAGGACTCCCACAATGTGAATATTGGACAAATTCCCACAGTAACATAAAATAAAATGAAATACAATTTTGAAAGTTTTGAAGTTTTTTGTTTATGACTTAGACCATATTAACGAGCCACTTCATGTTGATGCGCACATACAAAACATTTACTTTTTAGTATACATCAAATTAACCTATTTGCCATTTACATGATTTATTCAATTTATTTTATCCATATTTGATTTTCTTCACTCTGCACATGAGCTTGCACTACACAAAGCTGAACTACTTTTCTTGCCTGTTCATGGGACACCAGCTGATGTGCACGATAGTTCAGCTTTGTGTAGTGCAACCTCATGAACAGAGTGAACAAAACAACAAAAAGGGAAAATTTATCCTTCAGTTGTCAAATATGGAAAAAATAACTGGAATAACATATAAATGGCAGATAGGTTCTTTTGGTATATACTAAAAAGTAAATCTACTGTAGTAAATATGCACATCAAAATAAAGTGGTTCATTAATATGTACTATTAGGCTACGTCATAAATAATAAACTTCAAATTAAATCCTTAATTTACTGTAGCCTACAGTGGTTTTTTTTGTTCACTGTCATTGTGGTTTTATATCCTGCGTGATGTCCTTTGGGGATTTTGTCATGGATTCCTGACCTTCAGCTACTGACTTTCATCTTAATTTGTTGGACAGGAACTTGCGGTCTATTAAATTCCTTATTCCTGATCTAGGTATTAATCTCTGGCACCATCGTTCAATTAGTTCTTTATGCACATAGCCTAAGATATTTCCAAAATTCTGACCATCCTTTGCATATAGAGCTTCAAAGACTAACACCTTATATGTAGTGTTAGGTATATAGTTAATTCTAACATTCATGCCATCTCCATTATCAATATCAGTACTTCACAGTATTCTAGAAGTTTTAATTAAATTGTGAATCATCTTCCTAATCAAACAGTTAAATCGGTGGAACTTCAAAGTTCAAGCTTACAGAGAATTTTTTTTTCTATGATGAACAAGTTGACATAAGTCTCTCTTCATAGTTTATATATGACATCTATTTTAACGTTGTTATTGATCTAAAACTATCTTATATTTATCATCCATTACTTCTCATTTATAGGTTTTTCCTTATTTCCTTTCCTCACTGGGCTATTGTCCCTGTTGGAGCCTTTTGGTTTATAGTATCCTGGTTTTCCAATTACAGTTATAGCTCAGCTAGTAATAATGATGATGATGATGATGACAATAATAATAATAATAATAATAATAATAATAATAATAATAATAATAATAATAATAATAATAATTGAACATCTCTGGAGAACATGACCAATATGTGAAGTGATTAACTTTGCACATGTGCAGGTTTCCAGCAATGGAACATCAACTAGCCATAAGTGCAAAATCATAGACCGTAGCATCTAAACACCAAACAACGACATGCAATAAGCTGAAGTAGATCAAGTCTTAAAGAATCAAGACTACCCATATACTTACAACTGATTTCATACACCAAATAAAAACACTTTAATAATCTAATTGTGGAATGAAAAAAGAAAAAGAAAATTACACACACTATTTCCCTGTTAAGCTTCAGTAATTAAGATATATTGGTAATAACCTATATACTTACAACCGATTTCATACACCAAATAAAAACACTTTAATAATCTAATTGTGAAATGGAAAAAGAAAAAGAAAATTACACACACTATTTCCCTGTTAAGCTTCAATAAGATATATTGGTAATAACAAAAGGAAATATATAAAATCAAACTTCAACATATCAAATGAATTTGATATAAGCGTATGATAATCATTCCACGTAATTATCATAATTCAAAAACAATGTACGTGTCTTAATTATTGTAATAAACAAGATATAAAGGATAAAATTCAATCTTCGACACAGTAATGACAGTATGATATTGTGTATGATGAAATAACTGGCCTGGTGAAGACTAAGGTAATCAATCGTTTGTTTTCTTATTACAACAACCAGTCATTTTGTCCGTTTATTCTATCATTAAACAAAGCAATTCCTTCCGATGACTTTGTGTAATCAAAACAAACAACAATTGCCATTCAGTATATCAAAATCAAGTCTCTTCACTTCCATCCGTAAACAAAAATCCCTTTTATTCTGTCAATAAAAAGAACAATCACTTCCAATCCATTCTAATCAGCTTATTTTGTTCATATGACAAATAATCACTTCCAATTTCATTTAATTTCTCTGGATTACCAGCTAATCACTTCCAACCTATTTATTCTATCTGTGCACAAGTCAATTACTGTGTCAGTAAACCACAAACATGGTAGTAAATCAGTTTACTGTGAATTCAATCCATATCTATAATATACCAAAACTAACAACTTTAAACCATTTCATTCTATTAGCAGGCCAATCAATCACTTGAACATAGTCGATCCTGTCAAAAAAAAATTAAATAAATAAAACAATAACTTCTAATAGCTAATTATACCAATGAATCACTCAGTTCTACTTGGTTTATTCATTACCTCTACAAGTCATCGCGCAATTTCTCACATATTGTCAGCAGACCAACAAATTAATTCAAGTCAATGTGTTCTGTCAGCAATTTAATCATAAGAAGAACAAGTCACTAACATTATTAATTTCATACTAGCTGAAACTCTTACATACACATACTTTAAAATAGGAAATTAATTAACAGCCATGGTGGTTGACACGCTGACAAGAAAGCTAATAATAATAATAATAATAATAATAATAATAATGATAATAAATAATAATATTAATCATAAAATATGAAATTAATTAACAGCCATGGTGGTTGACACGCTGACAAGAAAGCTATTAATAATAATAATAATAATAATAATAATAATAATAATAATATGATTATTAATCATTATTATAATAATAACAACGCTATGATCGTATCATTTCATATCCAAAGAAGACGAACATACATAACAAGATAGAAGTAATATAAAATAATATGAGAAATACTGTAACTTCATCGTATCTGATTTCTCAAGACACCGAAGAAACAAACACAACACTCATCTAAAACTACTATTTATCCTTCATACATCAAAACATATATAGTCCATTTCTTTTAGCGATGCATATTTGCACCGACTCGCGGCGGTGCCCTTTTAGCTCGGAAAAGTTTCCGGATCGCTGATTGGTTAGAATTATCTTGTCCAACCAATCAGCGATCCGGAAACTTTTCCGAGCTAAAAGGGCACCGCTGCGAGTCGGTGCAAATATGCATCGCTAAAAGAAATGGACTATAGTGCATAACATCCTTCATAACTCAACCACGCATTACAATAGTGAGTATTTATCATAGTGTATGAAGTGTATGAGAATATAACATGCAACAATGTATACACTGATTGCACACACATTGAGCTTGAAGGCCGATCTCTTTGGCTTACCGTCAACGGATGAAACAAAATCATAAATAAAACAAACAATCGAACATTCAAACATATTTACGATACATTTGTGGAATTAGACATAGAATAGTAATCGAATCACGCAACTATTTGGTTTTTGTGGCTGCAGTGAAAAAAAACTGGAAAGAGTTTAGGAAGTCAACATCATATTATAAAACAAATTACTGGTACGTTTCACAAAAGCCATCCCTTTACCCCCATGGACGTACCGGTACGTCCTTGCAAAATAATGCTATAAAAATTTTTTTTTCA
>NC_090740.1:18435064-18440064 GCF_036898095.1 Palaemon carinicauda | reverse complement strand
AGCCATGTAGGCCTGGGCCTTTCAACTCTTCTAGTGCCTTGCGGAGCACAGTTGAAAGTTTGGGGAGTGCGAAGAGCTTACCAAAACCATCTCCAATTACCCCTCACCATGATCTCAACCACATATGGCACTCGAGTAATCTCTCTTATAGTATCATATCTCATCCTGTCCTGCCATTCAAGTCCCAATATTCGTATGAGGACTTTGTTGTAAAATCTACAAAATCTGTTGAAGATTGTTTCATTGTCATACCATGACTTATGTCCATGCAGTAACGCCGATCTTACTAAACTGATATATGGCCTGATTTTTATATGTTATTTCAGGCGATTTGTTTTCCAAATTTTACTTAAACTAGCATTCACAGTATGCTTATATCCTTATTTACTCGGAGAGTTTAAAGAAGAATCTGTTAGCTGATAGATGAAGCTAGACTTGTGCTGGTATGTGATCTTCCGAAACGAACATGCCGTAATCACCTGTCACTGTCACCAAATTTCCGCTCAGGTCGAGTGTCGAATAAGGTAATGTTGAATGAGGGAGGGTCTTGTGGACAACATATTACGGTAAAGGTCTTGCACAGTACATTACAGTTACTGAGGTAAGCCTCATACTATGCCATCACACTGATCTAATTAACTATGAAAAGGGACCTGCATCAGTTTAATTAATAGGTTCTTGTCAAACAAATATAACACTATCTAGAGGGGCACTCAGTAAAGGGCATGCCTACGCCAAGTCTATCAGTGTTATTTTGCTCTTAACTCCACAGTAAACTTATACTTCTATGTATTTTCTTCAAAATTTAATGGATTTGGCATTGGGTCATACACAACATGTTAAAAAAGTTTTGTTAAAATTTGCTCTAGTTTTTTCGTAATGTTCACACAAAAAAACTAACAAAATACTTGCCCTTTACTTAACAAATTATTTTCAAAGTACTGCCGCGTACTTGATTTTTGATGTACTTTATTCAAAATGACTACCAAATTTGGGCAAAATCAGTACAGTCGTTTTTGTGTGAAGTTGCTCACAAACAAAAAACTAATAAATATACTAACAGACGAAACAGACAGGGGTGAATACATACCATTTGTATAATCTTTGAGTTTGACAAAGGCAAAAATATATGCTTTGGCATAACACAGTATGCTGTTCAAAAGCTTATATAAGTAGCTATAAGACAGTATGCTGTCCAAAGGCCTATATAAACAGCCTACTGCTTTCATATCATGGTTTTCCTTTAAGCTAGAAATTAAAAAAAAAGGAAATTGTGAGACCACACACCGAAAATGATGACTTCCAAATGCTCTCCATTCCTTGTGATTATGGTTAATAGACCCTAACCCCCCACCCCAACATACAAGATTTGAACCCGCATATCCTATACTAAGCGATCGCATGCGGGAGGAAACAAGGCATTTAAACACCTAAGAGAAAATCAGCGTCAATTGACACGAGGAAGTCCTGACATCCACCAATGGGAACGAGTAGCTGAAGACCGTCAATTTCTTGAAGCATAAGACATCTTAATTCTGATTGGCCGGGCGTGGTACTATCATAATCCTCTTCATCAGCCGTAGCTAAACTCAATCTTAATGAGGCGCATTAGGTTGGCCAGGGCACCAGCCACCCGTTGAGATACTATCGCTAGAGAGTTATGGGGTCCTTTGACTGGCCAGACAGTACTGCAATGGATCCTTTTTTCTGGTTACGGTTCATTTTCACTTTACCTACGCATACATCGAATAGTCTGGCATATTCTTTACAGATTCTCCTCTGTCCTCATACACCTGACAACACTGATTACAAAACAATTCTTCTTCACCCAAGTGGTTAACTACTGTACTTGAATTGTTCAGTGGCTACTTTCCTCTTGGTAAGGGTAGAAGAGACTCTTTAGCTATGGTAAGCAGCTCTTCTAGGAGAAGGAAACTCCAAAATCAAACCGTCTTGGATAGTACCATAACCTCTGTACCATGGTCTTCCACTATCTTGGGTTAGAGTTCTCTTTCTGGAGGGTACACTCGGGCACACTATTCTATCTGGTTTCTCTTTCTTTTGTTTTGTTAAAGTTTTTTTATAGTTTATATAGGAAATATTTATTTAGATGATGTTACTGTTCTTAAAATATTTTATTTTTCCTTGTTTCTTTTCCTCACTGGGCTATTTTCCCTATTGGGGCCCCTGGGCTTATAGCATCCTGCTTTTCCAACTAGGGTTGTCGCTTAGCAAGTAATGATAATAATAATAATTTGCACCGACTCGTAGGGGTGCCCTTTTCGCTCGGAAAAGTTTCCTAATAGCTGATTGGTTTGAATGATTTTGTTCAACCAATCGGCTATTAGGGAACTTTTCCGAGCTAAAAGGGCACCACTGCGAATCAGTGCAAATGCACCTCATAAAAAATGAGTATAATCCACTGCAGAACAAAGGCCTCTGACATATCCTTCCACTCCCATCTGTTTATGGTCTTTTTATGCCACTCTTTACCGGCAAATTTCCTTAGTTTATAAATCCATCGTCTTCTCTTCCTTCCCCTACTTCTTTAGCAATCTATAGAAACCCATTCTATTGTTCTTAACGTCCATCTATTATCTGTCACTCTCATTCTATGTCCTGCACAAGTCCATTTGTTTTTCTTACATGACGTTAGAATATCCTCTATTTTAGTGTGCTCTCGTATCCATGTGTCTCTTTTTCTGTTTTTCAATGTTATTTCCATCATGTGGTACAGTACATGCCAAAATATGAAAAACGTCTGCTGAAAAAATAAATCCGTTCCTTTCGCCGTTGGAGGGATGATAAAAAAATTTACTATCACCTCTAAAACATTACAATATCGATCGTAGTAATTTGTATTAAGATGACAAACGAAATTGAACAGCATATACACAATGGTTAAAATATTACATTAAGCATTGCAAAGTTACATCATTACAAAATATTACATATATACCTGAATACCATTACACCATCCCTTTTTTTGTATGACAAACAAAAAATATATATATATATATATATATATATATATATATATATATATATATATATATATATATATATATATATATCTGGCTCCACAAGCTTATCAAAAAAATTAGCTAGGAATACGTAAATTCAACATTCAAACAGATTATGTTTATATTCTGTACCAACCGTGTGCCGCACGTTCGTACATAGTTCATTTTGTGCTTGTATCTTCGCTCTCCCCTCGCACTACAAAGAACCTGAAAAAAACATGTCTTGTTTCTCCTCTGTAACATTGTCTGTTTTTTTTAACATGAAAATTCCTGTTGCCTTGAACTTTTGTATATAAAGGAGAGTGTTCTATAATAAAGTCACTCAGTTGTTTTCAACTTGCCTTTGAGTCACAACCTTCTCTCGGCCTGTCACAATTCCATCAAACATCGCTGATCCCAACAACCTTGCTGGCCATCTGGACCTCTGGCAAGGCATACAGAAGAAACAGATATATCGAGAGCGCCGATAAACGAGAACTTGTGAGAGTGCGTGGGTATTTGATGTACACGTTTGGGTGTACAAAAATAGCAATACTAATTAACAAGAATATTTTCCGTGTGATTTCTGTATGTAATATAAATGCGCATGCGCGGGCGCACACACATGATATATATATATATATATATATATATATATATATATATATATATATATATATATATATATATATATATATATAAATATATATACATATATAAATATATATATATATATATATATATACATATATAAATATATATATATATATATATATATATATATATATATATATATATACATATAAATATATCTTATATATATATATATATATATATATATATATATATATATGCCAAATAATAACAACGCTATAAGTATAAAGACAGACCCATTTAAGAAATTTACAGGCTTTTCATAGCCTCATTTCACTTTGCAAGTGACAAATTCCTTTATATTTAAGTCATTGCGATACACGCTAAGGTTACAATGAAATGAGTAACTCAAGTTTCTTTTAACTGGTAAAAGAGTCTCACGCCTGCAGCTTATTACTCAACCTTTCGCTCAACCTTGACCTTGACCTTTGACCTTATCATGTGTTAATTGGCGTGGATTTTCATACACTCAAATATGAACCAAGTTTAGAGTCTCTGTGACAATGATGTCCAAACTTATGGCTGATTACGAGAATTGAACATTTTGCTTGACAGTGACTTTGACCTTTGACCTTGCAAAATTTAATAAATTCCAGCTTTTTACATTACAGTTAATCCCTGCAAGTTTCATTACTCTACGGCTAAAATTGTGTCCAGAAAGCAGTTCACAAACAAACAAACACACAAACAGGCACAAAAACATAACCTGCTTCCAACTTCCTTGGCGGAGGTAAACATATAGGAGACTTGCTAACCTTTCTCTATACTATAAGTCAATATCTCCTATTTCAAGAAAATAAAAGTCAAAATTTCTTTGAGTAACCACCTTGACAACTGCACTATTTTCGTTTCCACAGAGCCACGAAAATTAACAAAACCACACGAAAGTTTTGCGAAATTACACAAACATTGGCAAAATTTCAAGACTAATGGGAAAATTGCACGAAAATCGGCTAAATTTCACGAATATTGGCAAAATTGCAAGAGTATTGAAAAAAACACCACGAATATTGACATATTGTAATTGGACGAAAGTTGACAAAATTTCAAAAATATTGGCAAAATTGTACGAAAATTAACAAAATTGCACGAAAATGGATAAAATTTCAAGATTATTGGTAAAATTGTACGAAAATTAATAAAATTGCATGAATATTGGCAAAACTGCACGAAAATTTACAAAATTTCAAGAATATCGAAAAAAATGTACGAAAATTGACAAAATTGCACGAATATTGGCAAAACTACACGATACTTGACAAAACTGCACGAAAATTGACAAAATTTCAAGAATATTAGCGCCATTGCTCGAATATTGGTGAAGTTGCACAAAAATTGACAAAA
>NC_090740.1:18420064-18430064 GCF_036898095.1 Palaemon carinicauda | reverse complement strand
TCCCTTAAGATAAAAGATTCTAAGAAGACATGTTCTCATAAAAAGAGTTCCAAGAGAAAGAAAGAATAAAAAAAAAAAAGAGTCCTTGGGTAATTTGGTCCCTTAACAGAGGGATGAGGAAGGGAAGGAAGCTTATCCTTAAAAATAGATTTCCTTGGAAAGGAAGTCGAAGGGAAGAGAGGGGGGAAGCGGGCTTTAAATTCAGAGTTCCTCTGTGGTAGGACTAAAATCAGGGATCCACAGCAGTGATCAAAGTCGTGTTCAGCAATTTAGGATATTCATCTTTATAAACAATCTCAATAAAAATTGTTGCATAAAATCATTTTCCAAATGCAAAACAATAATAAAAATTGGTACTTTCCCTATGTTGGAATAATAATAATAATAATAATAATAATAATAATAATAATAATTAAAACAAATAATAATAATAATAATAATAAACAAAAAAATAATAATAATAATCTTTATTTCAACAAAAGCCATATACAGAGTTACAAGGGAGGTAGTGATGTTACAATTACGGCATCATTAAAAATGAAGATAAGAAATGCAATAATAACAGTGATTACACTACATCATTAGCAGACTGAACACAGATTTCCAAGTTTAAGAGCGTGTGAAAAGTTCAATGTAAAAGATAAGAAAAGTAAATTTTGAGATCTACAGTAGGCCTATTCATAAACGTTACAACTGTCTACTATATCTGTAGACCTTGAAAAGTACTACCAAACGAAAGTTGCCTATGAGACTGAATGTATTATGCCGAAATTTACATACATGAGTCAATTTATAAAGAGAGAGAGAGAGAGAGAGAGAGAGAGAGAGAGAGAGAGAGAGAGAGAGAGAGAGAGAGAGAGAGAGTTATGAACAATGATAGATTAAGGTCTTGAAAGTGGGAGGGTTCCGTTGGACATAATCCCGGATATATTTCACTTCTTCGGCTCTTATGAATTAGGATCCCAAGTTAATTAGACACAAAGGGAGCGCATTATTAAATTACAAGTATTTCTTTTTCATCTGAAAATACATTTTTAATTAAGATCCACAAGTCTTGTACATAGGATTGTTTACCCCAGTTTGATTGTGTGTGTGTGTGTGTGTGTGTATGTATGTATGTATGTATATGTGTATATATATATATATATATATATATATATATATATATATATATATATATGTGTGTGTGTGTGTGTGTGTTAGTGACAGAGGCCCTAATATATATATATATATATATATATATATATATATATATATATATATCTATATATATATATATATATCTATATATATACATATATATATATATCTATATATATCTATATATATCTATATATATCTATATATATATATATATATATTATATATATATATATATATATATATATATATATATATATATATATATATATATATATATATATATATATAGCCTATATGGTTATTTATCACTAACACACGTGACTTTAATAGATTTAAATATCAATAACAAATGGGATTTAATATCGAATTTTAACCTTGGGAATATGCATCCACTGGATATCATTTTATGATGAATGTTTCTGACCAGACAAGAACTTGAGCCTATGCTTTGAGTCGAATCAATCCCAAACAGTAGACGCTACCAAAAAGCCATCAACAAATATGTAAGTTCATTCCAAGTTGACTATACATATTCCAGTCGAATTCCAGAATCTCTGCATAAGAGTTGAAATTAACTCTTCTCCATCAAGATAGCTCATTAATGTGCTTGCAACACTATTTATGATGATAATTTGTCACTAATATCCGTGACTTTAATAGCTTTAAATATCAACCATATATGGCATAAATATTGAATATCAACCTTAGGAATATATATCCACTGAATATTCTTTCATAGAAAAATGCTTCTGGATGGGCAAGAACTCGAACTTGTGCCTCCGAGTCTAAACAATCCCCAGAAATAAACTCTACCAATGACCTATCAAGTGAGATGATTACAAAAAGACAAATTGGACAATGGAAAATGGTCAATGAATTCTTGGGCTGCCACCATATTATACTGCCTGTACACCCCAAATGAATTAATATATAGGCAGGTTAAAATTATGTTGCAAAGAAAAATTATTTCAAAATGGCCAGGAGGTTTGAAGGAGAAACATTAGACGATTGGAATAATGGGGTAAAGCATGTTAGATATTTACAAAGAGACGATTCTGAAGAAGACGATGCCACTGAACACTTATTCGAGTCCTTCATAATCAATATAGCTTCCACCCATGATGATGATGATGATGATGATAAGGGGGAGGATCGAGATGTAAATATCACCTTTATTTTTTCAGAGTATGTACCTATAGATATTTCCATAGATTGTATTTCATATATATACTGAGCCCATCTTCCCTTCACGACAGATTACATTTTTATTCACATTCTGCATATTATTTCCCTTTTTAATATGGTATGGAAATAAAAAAAATGTAAAAGATGAAAATCTACAAAACATTGAAATAATTGCAAAGTCTACTCCGAAATTGTGGATATAAAAATGTAATGTAACAAACATCTTCAATTAAATATACAGTATTACTAATAGGAAGTTATACATACATATAGATATATATATATAAATATATATATATACATATATAAATATATATATATACAATATATATATATATCTATATAAAGAGAGAGAGAGAGAGAGAGAGAGAGAGAGAGAGAGAGAGAGAGAGAGAGAGAGAGAGAGAGAGAGAGAGAGAGACTAGGTTGCCATGAATGAAGAGAAATGCACTTAAAACTAATGTGATTACAAATCACTCTAGTATACTTAAAACTAAAACAATAAATACAGGAAATATAAAAGTCAAAAGGTGAAGATTTAGACGTCAAACACCTGTCAGACAATAACAAGATTAGTGTGATAATCGAAACACCTTAATTCACAGGTATGAAGCAGGTTACTAAACGCCCATATCCTCATTGGGCGGTCTTTAAGGTATGAAGACCGGAATGTTTGGGCGTAGATAAGATCTATGAACCTTGGAATGGATGCATTGAGATCAGAGCTTCTCTCACGCGTCACTTTCGTCAAAAGAAATCTCTGCTTTTGCTATAACTACTACTGGTGCTGCTTCTGCTACTAATATGAATGTAACTCAAAGGCTACGTCACTATTACATTTATCCAATGGCAATACTGTAATGACTTGGATGCGATGTACACACACACACGCATGCACGTGCAAACACACACACATATATATATATATATATATATATATATATATATATATATATATATATATACCGTATATATATATATATATATATAATATATTATATATATATATATATATATAAATATATTATATATATATATATATATATATATATATATATATATATATATATATATATGCAAAGTTTCCAGCCATCGCCAATCCGCAGTGGCCAGCGTGGTGATGAAAATGGCCAAACCCTAGGCATGACCAAGACATGTCTGAGCCCTTTGTCATGCAGTGGACTAAAAACGTCTGCAGTTTTTGTTATATATATATATATATATATATATATATATATATATATATATATATATATATATATATATATATACATGGGGCCATGAAGAAAAGAATTTTTTATATTTCACATTTTAGTTACTCCCCTCGGGAGTGCACACACTTCTCTCAGCAGTGCTACCACGGTTGGTAACATCTTTGGAATTCCAAAATTGGAATGTTGTAGAGCTTTGCCGTCGTTTTTCTCACAATTTCCTCTTTCGGCTCTTTCAAGGGCTGTTTTCGGTTTAGGGAGCACCCAGAAGTCACAAGGTGCCATGTCTGGAGAGTTGGGAGTCAAACAAGTGGAGTGTTATTTTTGGCCAGGTAAAATTGGATCAAGTGGGCAGAATAAGTAGGAAGACGCTTTGAGTCGAAAGTGGAAATTTTCAGAAAAATTACTAGTTATACAACATTCTAATTTCTTATTTTCTTATTTCTTATGTAGCAGCTGGAAGAAATGGATGGAAAAACAAAACAAGGGAGGGAGAGAATGTAATTTATGTGTATATATATGTATATATATATATATATATATATATATGTATATATATATATATTGTATATATATAAATATATATATATATATATATATTGTATATATATATATACATATATATATAGATATATATATATATATATATATATATATATTGTATATATATATACATATATATATATAGATAGATATATATATATATATATATATATATATATATATATATATATATATTGTATATATATATATATATGCGAGGGACACTTTCAGTTATTCGTCGTTCTCATTATATGCCCTGCCCATTTTTAATTCACTTCTCCTTTCTCTATTCTAACCTTCTATATTCTTTTGCAATTATTCCCAAGATTCGCTCAATAAAACTATGTCATCTGCAATTCTTGAGTTGCTAAAGTATTCCTCAATGTTAAATCTTACATTTTCCTAATCTATTTTTTTTTCAAACTTCTAGGCATGCTGTGAATACTTTAGGGGAGATAGGCTCTCCCTATCTAATTCGTTTCTCAATAAGAATTTTCTCACTATCATTTTGTAGTTTTAGGATTGTACTTCCCGCTTAGATGTAGTGTTCAAACATAAAATTCACGTATTCCTTGCTTTTGAAGGACTTTCATTACTATTGAAGTTTTGACAGAATCAAAAGCTTTCTCATAGTCTATAGATGCCACACTTAGTGGTTTGTTATACCCTGTTAATTTTTCTATTAGCTATTTAATTGCATGGAAATTATTAGTTTTTGAATACTTACTTCTAAAGCCAGCCTGCTCACTTGGTTGACTATATTCAAGCTACCTTTCTATTCGGCCTAATATGATCTTTGTAAATATTATAAATATTACAAAGAGTAAATTTATTGGGCGGTAATTTTAATGGTCTACTGCGTCTCACTTTTTGTTAATTAGTAAAATGATAAAAAAATTTCCATGCTGTAGGTATAGACTATTCTTGCATACACTTTATGTAAATTTCAGCCAGCTTTACTAATATATCTTCTCCATCTATCATTAAATCAATCGTAAGGCTATTTTCTCCGGCTGGTTTACTTCTTCTCATGCCTTTCAATACTTTGTTTAGTTCTCCTACTGTTACTTTTGATATGAGCTTAAGTGTTTTATTATTTTATTGGCAAAATTATTTCTTATATCACTAGAAATCTCCTAGAATTTTTATCACCCCCATATCATTAGTTGATAAAATTTCCAATTTCATCCTTTAAATCAAATATCTATTGACATCCTGTTCCAAGAGTTTTTTTCGTCAAATTGATGTTTCTTCCCTTATTTAATGTTTCCTAAATTTGGGCCTGATTGTGCTCACGAATGTCTTGGGTTTTTATTTTGTTGATTATATATATATATACATACAAATAAATATGTATAGTGTATGTATGTGTATGTATATATATATATATATATATATAGAGAGAGAGAGAGAGAGAGAGAGAGAGAGAGAGAGAGAGAGATTTGTTAAGGGGGTTTACCATACAAGCCAAAAGAACTATCTGCTTCATGTTAGATCAATTCACCAAGAAATAATTATCGGTCAACGAGCACGCCATAACATTTTTTTTACTTTAACTGTACATTTATTCAGTGAAACTGAGGGGTCGTGCGTTGACCCTCAATAACCGCACCATCATGACTAACCCTCGGAAGAATGTGCCACCGTTTCCCCTCGTCACTGGACGAGAAAACCAGATAGAAGACATGTGCAGAAGTGCATCGGGTGCAATCTAAACGTGACCATTTAATTAAAAAAATAATATTGGTCTTTTTTTTCATTTTTTTTCTACAAAATACGATGTATTTTTCTAAAGCCTAACATCCTATACACATCCTAGTATATCATTTAGAAGTTAAATGAAAAAAAAAAAAAAAAAAAAAAAAAAAAAAAAAGAGAGAAAAAAAAGCAATTTCCGGTGGAATGAATAGTGGGATTCACATTTTTAAAAATGTGTATTAATCCAAGACGACGGTAAAGTATAATTAGTTATATGATCCTGTGCCCTTGGGATCAGGAAAAAGTATCAGATTGTTAATCTACTCAAACTCAAAATCCTCTGATCCTAACCAAAATATTTATCCTAACCTGCATTCGCCACCTCATACTCATATTTTTCTGTTTATACACCAAGAAAAAGACGTCATAAATTAGATCCAAAACCAACAACGGAGCAAAAAGGAAGACGACTTTACGAGGAATAACTACATCTCCGGGGACAGCATCAAGCAGGTCAATTAAGCTCGTCCTTCGCCTGCAGAAGACATCATATCGAGTCTTCACCAGCACAAGCTCTGGCTACTCATACTCGTACAGCCATGAAGCACAGAGGCCTCGGTGTATTGAAATGGCATGTGTGCACACGTTCATGGTTATGTATGTGGCATTCTTCCTACTCGAATTATTGTAATATGCTAACATTAAAGCCTTAATATTTTCGCTGCTGGAGCCCTTGGGCTTATAGCATCGTTCTTTTCTAACCAGGATTGTAGCTTAGCTTGTAATAATAATAAGAAGAAGAAGAAGAAGAAGAAGAAGAAGAAGAAGAAGAAGAAGAAGAAGAAGAAGAAGAAGAAGAAGAAGAAGAAGAAGAAGAAGAAGAAGAAGAAGAAGGCGCCGCCTTTATATAAATAAAATTTTGCTTAAACCACACTTTGCATTACTCTTACTAATAACTATCTTTCCAAACTATTCTCTACCATGGTTAGCTAGGTAAACTTCCCTCACTCTCCTTTCACCAACATTTCCTTTGATCTAAATAAACACATGACTGCACAAAAGAAAGAGCCATGATCTTCATATATTTTTATGCAATTTTGGGGGTCACTGTGACCTTACCCTTCCACTGCGCACAATACCAAATGGTATCTTCAAAAGTGTTACATTGCCCTCAATGTGTTTTGGTTCCTCGCATGCGCTTTTAATGTTTACTCTTTGCACATACTAGATTCAGGTTACATAGAAATGCTAATATATATATATATATATATATATATAAACATATGTATAATAGGCATACAGATATGCATATATACATATGAATATAAATACACGTGTGTATATACATATCTAAATATGCATATTTGTATGTCTAGTATACATGTACACACACACACACACAATATATATATATATATATATAATATATATATATACACGTATGTATATATAAATATGCATATATATACACATGCATATATAAGCATATCTATAAGTCTAATATGCATATGTATATATGTAAATATACGTATATATACAGTACATACGTGTGGGTGCGTGTGTAAGAGGTAAATATAATGTTCTTATCTTTCTTTCAAATTAACAAAACTATGACAGTCAACGTTATGGATGTTTCTTTGCCATACGAATATATCATTTTAACACAACTCAAGCGTGGGATATAAAATACCGTATGACAAAACAGTTCAACCAGTGGGAAATAGATTACCACAAGTAGGTTCCTCCATCTTTAATTGTTATTATAGTAGACATTCTCTCTAGCGGCAACCAAAAACAGTCGATTAACCACCAGGTACTGTACTTAAATCGCTACTTTAAATAATTTATATTAATCCTCTGACACCCCTGGGGGTCAATGCCCTCATTTTTAAGGTAATTACCTCAGATTGAGTAATTTTGGTTGATTTAAGGAAGTTTCTAGAGTAATGGTACTTTCAAGGTAATTCTAAGGTAATTTTTGTATCAGGTAAACTTTTGATTATAAAGTAACATTGCGTATCTAAAATTTATCTTTCAGATTTTTCACAAAATAGAGCTTTTGTTAATCATAATTGTTTTGCGTTTTATGAGTTTTTTTTTTTTTAGTATTTAAGGTAATTTTTCTAAATTTGAGGTAATTTCTGAGGTAATCCCTTAAACATCATATGACAGCCCTACCCGGGATGCATAGGCCTCAATTGACGCCAAATGTCTCTTTCCTGTGCCATCTCTCTTTGAGCCCATTGACTGTTCTGCCTTCCTATTCTCTCCTTGAACTAAGTTAACAAAGACAAATTGTTTTTTAAAGAAACAATTCCTTAATTATTTAACCACCCGATGGAAAGCTTGGAGGGCGCCCAAGTGGTACCATTGCACCAAGAGGTTCCGCAAACTACAAACAACCAAGCAGACAGAACATCTAAGGATTGGGTCCACCAATGAGGACCTGCTATTTCAATTAGAATGTGATACGTATACCTAAACGGGGAAATGGTCGCCTCTCTCTCTCTCTCTCTCTCTCTCTCTCTCTCTCTCTCTCTCTCTCATTCTGCTTAGACTCAAAACAGTAAACTTATCATTGATTACGTAATTCAGAAGCACAATGGGGCTCCTTGAAAATACGAACCGATCATCTTTATCTTGCCCAGTATCAAAGTTACCACAACAGCACTTGGAGAGAGAAAGCGTTCATTATTGAAGGTTTAAAGGCCGCTCCTAAATAGCGGAGACAAGGAACAGTGACACTGCCCTAGCTAGCAAGACAATGCCCTAGAGATTGACTATACATCCATATGATCAGTGCCCAAGCCCCACCAAAGCTAGGGCCAAGTAATAGCTGCCGATGACTAAGCAGGTACACCTACAAGCTCTACCGAAAACTCCCATTCTTAGCTCCCAAGGATTGTGAGGTTGCAGACACTACAGAAAAAAAAAATCGAATTTAAGTGGTTTTCGAACCCCAGTCCGGCTGATCACCAGGCAGGAACGTTTCCAATGGGCCGCGACAACCCTAACTCAAGATTAAAACGATGACAACATACAAATCGCTAAGATCAAATTAGATTAAATTATTAGATGTATGTTTCTGCATTAATTTCACTTTAATACTGGAACCTAAATAATTTGTGAAGTATAATTTAAACAAAGGAGTCGAATAGTTCGGAAATCAAATCAGACATCAAAGAACTAATATTAGTCTGAATTCTGTCTCCCATTCAACTCATATCCTAAAGCCAGCCATCACGAAAGCTGTGGTGGCCGACTATCCCCCCCCCCTACCATAACCCTTAAATACGTCCTTTTTTTGTATGGCCTTCGCCGTGGCCAGCAACAACCCCATAGCCTCACCATGTGTTATCCTATCTCTCATCAGCCGTGCTTTCTTAATCTCTCGCCCTCCTTCACATTCTCTTTAAATGTATTTTTTTCTCCACTCCATTGCAATTTACTCTCCCGTAAATCTCTTTTCTTTTTTCTTAAACTTCCTCTTGTTTTTCTTTAATGAAATTACACAGTGGTCCCTAACATCTTTTCTTTCCCAAGATGATTATGTTCCTCCCCTTGAGAATCTTCATTTTTAATGTAGTTTTTTTTTCCTTGCAAATTATTACGCTTCTTAAGCGTTTAGCTTAATTTCATGAGAATAGTCTGCGGTTTGTATAAACGATTTTAATTCGCTATGCGACTTACTGTATATGCGAATAAACGTAAACATGACGATCTCTTTTCAGATCGTCAAAAGGTTCGTAGATCTTCAATGAAAACTACCCAACACTCCAATAAAAAAAAGGAATAGAAGTAACATAAAATAGTGTGCCCATGTGTACGCTCAAACAAGAGAACTCTAACCAAAGACAGTGGAACAATGAAGGACGATAAATTTGTGGTTCCTGCCGATTTGGAAATGATCATTTTGGATGTATAACGTATTACTATTTCGTGAAATGTATGCACGCGTGCGAGCACACCAATAATGCGTAAATACACAGACACATATACATACACACACACACATATATATATATATACATATATATATATATATATATATATATATGTATATATATATATGTATATATATATACATATATATATATATATATATATATATATATACATATATATATGTATATATATATATATAATATATATACATATATATATAATATATATACATTATATATATATATACATATATATATAATATATATATATACATA
>NC_090740.1:18387564-18410064 GCF_036898095.1 Palaemon carinicauda | reverse complement strand
AGGGTTTCATTTTAGGAAGTATATAGGAGAGCAAGTTCTGGAGAAAAAGTTATTCAAGAAAAGTTTCTTGGTGGTAATAAAGTAAACTGAAGCTTTAAATTATTCGTGGAAAGCCTCGGAAAAAAGGAGAACGATCTTTATGAACACTACCATTGACAGTACATACAAAGGCCTTTGAGATTGAGATTATTAAAAAGATGAAAGGTATTTCATTCATTTATACATCCCATAAGAGGTACATCAGATAATCTTCATAACCTCTTCATTTTGGGACCACACTAAAAAATCATGAAATTCATCAAATCTCAGAATACCATGAATATTTTTTACTCTATAAATTGTTTATTAATTTCGGCATTTAAAATAGTATTTCTTATATAATACTTTGTACAAATAAATAAAAAAAAAGTTTCAAATTGAATGCGGTATCTAAAATGGTTGCATCCTCATAAATATCAGAACATCAAAAGATGATAAAATTCAAATCAAAACATCCGACCTGCAAAGGCAAAACCGTAAAGATAAAAGATCTCACGAGACACGATTACGTCTTATATTGAACAGATTCAGAGACAAATGTTACTACAAACATCATAATCAAAATAAAACAAAATGAATAATGGTTAAAACTGAATGGAGTAAGTAACAGATTGGCCAGTGCACCAGCCACACGTTGGGATACTATCGCTAGAGAGTTATGGGGTCCTTTGACTGGCCAGACAGTACTTCAATGGATCCTTTTCTCTCTGGTCACGGTTCATTTTCTCTTTGCCTGTACATACTCCGAATAGTCTGGCATATTCTTTACATATTCTCCTCTGTCCTTATACACCTGACAACACTGAGTTTACCAAACAATTCTTCTCTCAAAGGGGTTTATCTACTACACTAATTGTTCGGTGGCTAGTTTCCTATTGGTAAGGGTAGAAGAGGACTCTTAACTATGGTAAGCAGCTCTTCTAGGAGTAGGACACTCCAAAATCAAACCATTGTTCTCTAGTCTTGGGTAGTGCCATAACCTCTGTACCATGGTCTCCCATTGTCTTGGGTTAGAGTTTTCTTGTTTGAGGCACTCAGGCACATTATTCTATCTTATTCATCTTCCTCTTGTTTTGTTAAAAGTTTATATAGGAAATATTTATTTTAATGTTGTTACTGCTCTTAAAATATTTTTTTTTCTTATTTCCTTTTCCACACTGGGCTAATTTCTCTGTTGGAGCCATTGGGCTTATGGCATCCTGCTTTTCCAACTAGGATTGTAGCTTAGCAAGTAGTAATAATAATAACGGTAAACCCGGAGACCTTAACTCCCCACGTAACTTCATAGCTACAGATGGCCCAAGGCTCAACGTCGCCACCGCTAATTCCATTCGGATTAACCGTCTGAGTATTACACTCACAAGGCCTTTATCGCGGTGATTAACTTCCTGGTGGCATCCCATAGCCTCAGGCCGAGGTTCGCATCATCCAATCACAAGCTCATACCAGCTGCAGGCAGGTTATGAACTGATGATTTCTCAACCCATATCATCTTTGGTTATGTCATTAGCTTGCAAATTGCCCCGGCGATTAAATTGAAAATACGGGAAGTAAATTTAGTTTTCTTTTTCTTTTTTGTTTTTCCCGAATTTGAATAATCAAGTTAAATCCAAAGAAAATGGGTTATCAATTAAACTATGAATAACTGGCTGTATCCTCAAAGCACAAATTTTCTTGTTGTTTCATTGTCTTAGAAAACAAATAAGAATAAAAACAACATGAGTATAATATAAAAGTTCCAAATTCGTACAAAAAGTTAGTTACATATCCTCTTTGGACAAAGACCTTTAGAAAAACAAATATAATAATATAACTATTTCCAAATCTTCCAATTTATGCATGAATGTTAATTACTTCCCAGATAATATTGGAATAAGCAGAAAGTTTTGAGAGAGAGAGAGAGAGAGAGAGAGAGAGAGAGAGAGAGAGAGAGAGCAAACCTTTGAAAATAAGTCAGAAATTCTGAGTGTGTGTGTGTGTGTGTGAAACTTTCAATAAAGACGACGATAGACGGAGGCCCATGGAAAAAGACAGGTGGATTTCTGGTGTCAACGGAGAGCATGTTAAAAATGTCAACGCCACGGGGACATTAAGAAACGAACACCTTTGCCGTAAAAAAGGGGGAAGACTAGTTTTATAAACGATCAGCGAGAGAGAGAGAGAGAGAGAGAGAGAGAGAGAGAGAGAATGGGTGTCAAAGTCAAAAGCTAGAGTTCTTTATTTCGTCTATAATAATGGTTGTTTCATGAAATAAATACAATAGTTATATAGACATATACTTTCATACACAAGCCGTCAGGTATACTGTATACGTGTGCGTGTATATATATATATATATATATACATATATATACATATGTATATGTACATGTATATACATATATATACATATGTATATGTACATATATATATATATATATATATGTACATGTATATACATACATATATATATATATATAATATATATATATATATATATAGAGAGAGAGAGAGAGAGAGAGAGAGAGAGAGAGAAATGGGATACACGAGTTAATTGAAAATACAATAACATACAGTACAGAGACATAATGGCCCGTTACTGTATACTATCATTATGTTCAATTTCGACTTCTGCATTGTTACGAGTAAATAAGACTTACGCTTAGACAGGAAAAATCTTTATATACATTCGTAATTTTATCACAAACAATATAAACAGGAAATTAATGAGATTTTATTTTGATTAAAATGTGCAAAATTACAAATAGACAATGAGTATTTGTAACAGGATTTTAACTAAATGTTTCAGAGGTATAAACTAATAAACAGAAAGGAGAGAGAGAGAGAGAGAGAGAGAGAGAGAGAGAGAGAGAGAAAGAGAGAGAGAGTTAATTTTGAGTAAAATGTACAGAATTACAACTAGACACAACATTTGTAACAGTATTTTAACTAAATGTTTATAGGTACAAACTAATATACAAGAGAGAGAGAGAGAGAGAGAGAGAGAGAGAGAGAGAGAGAATTACAGAAAAATACGAGAAAGACATTAATAAAGAAAACACTGCAAGAGGACAAGATCTATTTCTGACGCCTGGACACATCTCTAAGAACGATCAACGACATTGCATATTCCGGGACCGTAAGGAAAATGAATCTCTAAGAACGATCAACGACATCGCATATTCCGGGACCGTAAGGAAAATGAATCGTCGGAACTTTTTGCCAAACAAACCCCGAGACTAGAAGGCGAGTGAGTGTTCTCAGAACCCAGGTAATGGCAGGAA
Source organism: Palaemon carinicauda (assembly GCF_036898095.1). Lineage (NCBI taxonomy): Eukaryota > Metazoa > Arthropoda > Malacostraca > Decapoda > Palaemonidae > Palaemon > Palaemon carinicauda. The sequence goes on along the minus strand of NC_090740.1, from coordinate 18,406,762 downwards.
GAGAAAAGGTAGCAACGCTACAATGCTCCATCTCAGGCTGACGAAAGACACGCGAAGAAAAACATAATGAAAGGGCTCTGAACCACAAGGGCGCCCCACAGGATACAGACACAATCAGTTGCTGACGACTGGATAATATCGCTCTCTTTTTAACTCATACACGAACACAACTTGACAAACGATATGAATTATGTATACATACAGTGTACATACACACAAATATAAATATCTTTTATACACACTAATTTACTTTTGAACACTATATATATATATATATATATGTATATATATATATATATATATGTATGTATGTATGTATGTGTATATATATATATATATATATATACACATATACATACATATACTGTATATATATATACATACATATACTGTATTTATATATATATATATATATATATATACAGTATATAAAAGGTGTTCAAAAGAAGTAAATTAGTTCGCTTTGACAACTGAACAAATATGCCAAGTTACAACCTTGAAACTTTAGCGCCAATAGTAAAGTATATTCCCATCATCCTCATAACAAAAGAAGCTGTTCTCCAAGTGGATTCCTTCACAGGGAAAAAATATAGCAACCGGAAACCAAGATGAAAATGGGCTATAACACCCGTTGATCTTTATTGAGTAATGATGGTTTTAAGTAATACTAAATTAAATAAACATATTGGGAAAGTGTATGGCGAAGATAGCTCCGTAAATTAACAATCAGGACGAAAATTATTTAATTCTAAACTCACTTCCAAGCAGATTGTAGTTTGTGCCAAGGTCTATGGACCTTGGTTTGTGCTTTGCCGACTCTGATAACGAGTGTTTTCCGCAAGCACCGAAGCGTTTTTAAAGAAAACTCTTAAGGAAATTTATTACGGGGTAGAGACCCCTTCCAGATATTAATAAGACTGAAATACCGTGTGTTTAAATCAAAAGTTCTCTTAACCCTTGAAAATAATTGCAGGACAATGATAATTACAGAATAGAAATCCATGAAACAAGAAAATAGAGCTTATGCTCAAGATACTCCAAAAGGATAATTTTAAACTCATTAGTAATCCATCATTACCAGTCAGTCAGATCAAAGACGCCATTCAGAGACCTCCACTTTGCACATACATCATGAACGAGGAGAAGGCTGACAATTTCAAAACGCAATGCATTTGTTAATGCTTGCAAGCACTTGAAAATATAAAAGCCAATAGACAATGAAACAGAAGTGTTATCATAAAGATAAAAATATAAAGGAATAAGAACACTTGCACAATATTGCAGAGTAAGAGAATAAAAAGAGAAGGGGGATAAGAGAGTAAAAAGAATAAAAAGAGAAGGGGGATAAGAGAGTAAAAAGAATAAAAAGAGAAGGGAAAAGAGAGTAAAAAGAATGAAAAAAGATAAGGATACGAAAGGGATCCTTCAGTCTGTAAAAGGAGAAAGAACTAGTCATCCATTGCCAATCCCTGTCTGTAATAAGTATAAGAGACTGAGGTTGCAGCAAAAGAGTCAAACAAGCGCAGAGCGCAATGACGAGCCAGGGTTGATGATGAAGTCGGCCTTGACAGTGAACTCCAGGGACCCACAAAACCGCAAGAGGAAGAGAAAGATGGTGGCAATGAGAATCAGCGCCAGAAGCACCATAAACCGTAAATCTCGCAGCGGGAAGAGCGGGGAAGCACAAAAATGCATGCATGCATCTGGGAAACAAAGGCAGCTACTAACACGATTAATTTGTTGAAAAAGGAAAAGTAATCTAATATATATATATATAATATATATATAATATATATATATATATATATATATATATATGTATATATATATATATATATATATATATATATATATATATATATATATATATGTATGTATGTATATATACACACATACATATTCATATACCAAGGCACTTCCCCCAGTTTTGGGGGGTAGCCGACATCAAAAAATAAAAAAGGAGGGGGGGGGGACCTCCCCTCTCTACGTTCCTCCCAGCCTGACAAGGGACTCAATCGAGTTCGGCTGGTACTGCTAGGATGCCACAGCCCACCCTGCCCCGTTATCCACCACATACTACCGATCGATAGCTAAGGCATGCGATATATAAATATTGTTGCCATTAAGCAGGAGGAAGGATCAGAAAAACGAAATTTTTACCTAGCGCTTTCGTATTGTCATGCCTCTTCAGGGCCAAATGGTACAAAGAATAAGTAACGGTTTCATAGCCACCTCTGCTATACAGTAGTAAAAAAGAAAGATTACAAAAACATAAAAAATCACTAAACAGCTAGTTTAAAAATTACAATTTACAATGTATTTATACATTTCTGGAATACTGATGATCAGATCTGCACGGTGTTTATGATACATGATTCTATAAAATCGCATTTAATCATATCCTTACAATACAGTATCTTTTTTGCTCCTTTCCAATTCATATTACAACTGACTGGAATGCATGTAGGACTTGGCTGTTTTTTCATAATTTTGACCAACACTCGTGACTTTCCCTTTTTTCCTATAGGCAAAGTCTTTAGTAAATCCGTTAAAAAAAAAACATGAATTACTCAAACGTTGATGTACTGAACATCGTAGAAAGAAGCCGTTCCCTTCCAAAGTTTCTGCACAGACCAATCTATTAGAAGGGCAGCTTTTCATACGTATCATTATAAGAAGAGGCTTATTTTCTTTCCCAATACAAGGAATGATTATTGCAACATTCCAATGACTTATCTGCTACATCCAGAGTCCAATAAGCTGTCAGGCAATCCCAGAAGAGCAGTGATTTAAGCCCCCAATCAAAGGTTTGCAAGCGACAGGATAATAATTTCCCGGAGCTTGGGGTTTTAAAGCGAGTTCGTTTTCTTTATCATGATGCCTGACAATGACAAGGGAAGCGATAAGGCCTAACTTCGCCAAAATACGGAGTACTTACTGAAACTCTCTGTAGATAGAGCAATATGTAGTTCTTAAATGACGCATATTTAGTAACTGTTCTGTGGCAAGGTATCTGTTACGTTCTAGCAGAGAAGCTAGGTGAATGCAAGTGAAGTTTTGCTCAACAAGACAACGAACTTTATACAGGCAGTTGAGAGCAAGAATGATACAAAATTCACACACTATAAAACCCGTATATCAGGCTTAAACAGGTTTCTATTATCAGTGCGGGAGAGAGCAAGAGATAAAAAAAAAACGTTACTGTGTACGAGTGTGTATAAAACACGTGGGTACAGTTCCGTTAAAAATATTAACTTAACATTCTCTTTTGTAGAAAATTAACAAAGAAATATCAATCTCGGTCTTTGAGCATTGCTGACATTCTTTTGATGAAAATGGCTGAGACAACCAGTTGTTTCCTTCAGAGAATAACAGGGACAAGAAACTAACGCTCATAATTAAGGGTCGTTTCCGGACATTCCACGAAGAAACAGTAACGTGAACGGTGGGATCCTTAGACTGGACTCATACCACATGGGATCTCTCTCTCTCTCTCTCTCTCTCTCTCTCTCTCTCTCTCTCTCTGAGAACTGACCTACTGTATTATCCATTTTTGGGCTCAAGCCATGGCGTCCTGATGGAAGGTTCCTGTTTGGTAGCTTCCTTGGGTATAAGACTACTAAGATATTCCCAGAGAATTTAACCACAGGTTATCACAGAATTCTAACTTCTGGAGCGAGTATCTCAAAGGTTTCCCTTTAAGACATCGTAATACAACAGGGGACACGCATGTCTGAACGTGCCACATAGCTATCTTCACCCCGAACAGAGTTAATGCTTCGGTGTGTAAGGACTGAGAATAGCTGGGAGCCGTTCCACAGCTAATCTCACTCGTGGCTACTACTGATACTCGAGACGTAAACAAACGGACGCCATTGCTCTGATGACGTCACGCCCGTCTTCATCCTTTGTTTAGTAGCTGCCCTACTTAGACGGATTTTCCCTGTGTTATCTTTATCGCTTTGCATCTTCGCTATGTCGTTACCTTCAGCCTCGCCTTCTTCTGGAAAGTTGAGTACAAGGTTCCAGTATTGTTTAATTAAGCTCTGGCCGTAAAGTAAATATTACTTTTCGAATAATTGATGTTTTGTGGCAGAGCTGTGCCTCTACCGGACCCGCCATTTTATGGCGTCGTTGTTGTTATGCATGTCTTATTTAGTTAGCCACAACAACGTTTTCCGGCATTATATACTAATCGAATACATTAGTTTATATAGTCTTCATAGCTAGGAACTTTTATATCGTGTTTAGACGCTTTTTATCGGTCATCGATTGACCTCATACCAGTCGGCTACTATAGCCCCCAGGCCAGGAGCCTACATACAAGTGTTCATGCATGATTTATTAGTGATCCTAGACTAAGTTATGAAGATAGTGGCATTATTATTTTACAATACTTTTGACAGTGATGCAAATGTTTTCGCCTTCAGGGACCATATAGGGGATAGGCTAGTCAGTGATTCTTTCTAGCCTAACCTAATATTAGGGCCCCTATATGCTTCCTTCATCCCCTGCCTTGGCATTCCCTCTATTTAGCCTTGATCCCTTTTCTGAGTAAAGGGATTAATTGTCTAATAGAGTATATATCGCCTCTCTGTCCTCCCTAAAGGAATGAACCCCCTTTAGGGCTGCGTCTGAGAGTGAGGTTAGGCTAGCCTACCTCTATGGCTAGGATAGTCTATGACTTTCCTGCGATAGCGATATGTCTTCTTCCTTGCCTAGTTCAGGACTTTTAGCCCTGTTCTAGGTCGGGTTAGGAAGGTTTCTCTGTTCCATGCTGAAACTGTACTCTTGCACCGTTTTAACCGATCAGCCTGATCTTAGGTTAGGGAGTGTCCTCCCTTCCCTTAGTGGCTGCTCTGGTACAGAAACCCTTCCTAGGAAGACTTCTCTCTTCTCCCTCCCCACCTATCTCTTGTATAGCCTAGCCTATGCTTAGGTTAGTTTATACTCATCTGTCCCCTGTCCTACAACTCCTCCTTAGGGTGGAAGAGTAGGGCTACCCGAGCTTCCTCGTGCAGTCCACTCTGGTACATATACCTTCATAGTGTCCTATAAGGTTAGTTGCTAGTATAGTTCTGCATATGGGAGTCTCCCCCCCCCCCTCCTCTTGGGTGTTCCCTAGCCCTCCCTTGGGCTACCTAGCTCCCGGTCCCTAGTGACCCCTGCTCATGGATGTTAGAGCCTGCCTCTATCATGGGTACACCCCCTCAGGGAGGGGGAGGGATGTCTGGAACCCTGACGGTACTTCCTGCATCCCTTCCCCCCTCCCCCTGTCTCTCTATCCATCCGGGTGCCGGTCTCTTGCCGCCTCTACTGTCGGCAATACCTGCCTCCTACTTGGTGACTTCCCTTCCCTTGCCGCCAGCCCCCCCGTGTACCGAGGGACTGCCGGCTGCCGCCGACTACTACCGGCGGCTCTCCTACTCCTATCTAATCGTCCGCTTGCCGGTCGATCACCGGAGTGCCGGCATATACTGCCGGCAACCCGATACTGCCTTTACCATCCTTATCCCAGTCACCAACCTGGCATCCTCCGACTGCCGGAGCCGCCGCTTCCTGCCGGCGTGCCGCCGTTGTGCCGGCGGCCGCCATCCTGGTATTTAACTGACCTTTGAAAATTGTCTGTTCTAATGCCAGAATCTATGCTGGAGCGAGCTCCGGCATGCCGGCGGCTTGCCGGATGCCCCGGAGGCGTCAAGAATACTTGCATCCCCTTACTGTAGCTATCATAAGACTAGGATAGCCCTATATCGCAAACAGATAAGCTGCGTCTGCTATTAAGATCAGTACCTAGTACTGCTCTATTAGTGATCATGCTGTCTCTTTGCATTCTTCTAATTCCAGCATGCTATGTGCATCTTAGCACGGCTGGTTGCCAGAAGCAGTTACCCTTTAACGAGGCCTTCTGGCTATTAACTGGGAACCGAATGAATTCGATCCCAATCTTGTCCTTGGTTTTCCATGGAGTTCCAAAATACTGGGAAATCTAGGAAACTATATCCAATGATCTCGGTCATTTGGATTATCCAAGGACCAAGCTTGTGGTAACCAGCCGGGCGGGATGCATGGAGCATGTTCTCCTTTACTGTTTTCATTCTCTATGCATCACACCTTCTTTAAGTTAAAATTAATGATTAATATTAACTTAGTTTAAGAGCCATTCTTATGACTCCCCCATACTCATTTTCTCTTTCTTCCACAGGAGGAGCAGATGAAGTGTGACTTCGCCTTCTGCGCTGTGAAACGCCCGCAGTTTTACGGGCATACGGCTTGCAGGACTCACGCCCCTTGTGCAGACAAGAAAGGGGATTTGAAGTTTTGGATTCCACTGGATTGTACGGTCTGCCAGGCCCACCTAGTTGAGGCCTTCCATAACCCTCCCTCAGCGGAGGTTAGAGACATTTCTCGTGAAAAGCTGCGCAAGTGGGTGCGTGGCTTTCAGAAAAATGCTACTGGACCGTACCTGGCCACCGAAGAACTGAGGTCCCTGTTGTTCCCTAAGGCCTCCCCTGACTCAGTGGTACCAAAAGATGCGATCCCCACTGTCCAAATTACGGTGGAACCTGATGTGGTCATGGCTCAGTCCATGCACGAGTGTCGTCTAGATTCCGAGGATGATGGACAGATTTCAGACGTCTCGGAAGACACGGAGAAGACGCTTATGGCTCAAGGAGCCGAAGAGGACGAAGACAAGGTGGAGTACACCGAGTCGGAGCTTGGAGCTGCTCCCTCGTCCATCCCTCCTCCTACTCCTACACCGACGGAAATGTCCATTCCGTCTACCTCCTCGACTCCGGATCCTTCTTCTTCTACCCAAGAACTGATCCGGCTGATTAGAGCCGTCATGGACGACAGGCTGAAGGAGAACCAGGAGTCCATCAGGTCGATGATTGGATCCAGAGAACCGAAGAAGATTTCGGTCAAGGATCTCCCCGCTTGCTCTCATGCCAACCCGTGGAGGTATGCAGAGCATATGGTTATTGCGACCGGCAGGATCTTTGTTAGCGACAAGATTGGCACGGTCCCGTTGGAAGATGTGGAGTTCTTCCCAAGCTTTGAGGCCTACCCGGACTGTTACGTCCGGCTTCGTTCCGAACCTGCCTCGAAGGAAGAGACCGAACCTAAAGAAGAGATAGTGTTCGATCTCACAAAGGCCCAGGCTATGCTAGCCTCCGCATTTAAGAGTAGGGGCTTTACCTGCTCTAAGCTTCCGGCTTTGAGCAAGAAGCATCCTACGTATGTTGCACCTGACAATGCGATTCTTCCTTTCTTGGAAAAGGCCTTAGCTGCATGCCTTAAAGCGGCGGAAGAAGGGAAACCCTGCCCTGCACTGGAGGAGTGCAGACCCTTCTCCATCGTGACTCCCCCTGACGCTCGACACTGGAAAGATGTTCAGCATACTTTCGTCGTGGGAAGGCTCGACCCTGACGTCGCCGGACGTCAGTTTAATGAAGACCTCCCTAAGCTCAACGATCACCTCCTTCGCCGGGAACAAGACACGAAGGAGAGGCTTGCGGCATCTCTTTCTCATCAAGTCCAACTGGAAGTGATGGCCTGTGACACTAGAGTACCAGATCACTACATGGTACTCTCCAAATCCCACTTACTGACAGTAATGAAGGACTTGTACCACTTCATAAAGGCTCGAAGAGCCTGTCGTGAATTCGTGTTTGCCGGTGCCACCGTGAAACACGAACCCCGGAGGCTGATTTCCTCCAACATCTGGGGAAAGCACCTGTTTCCTTCTGACCTTGTCAAGGAAATAACTGACAGAGCCGCCACGGAGAATAGGAACCTTCTCCACAAGTGGGGCATGTCCAGAAAAAGGAAACCCTCTCAGGACGATGGACCTCAGCCTAAGAGGAAACCTCAAAAGCCAAAACCCCAGCAACGTCAGCAACGACGTCAGTTTCCGGGACCCGCTACCTCCCAAGTGGTTGCCCAACCACAACAGACCTTTCAATTGGTCCCCCAACCGGTGTTGTCACAGTCACCGGTCTTCACCCCTGCCTTTGAGCAACCATCCACTAACTTTCATGCCAAAGGTAGAGGCTCGTTCAGGGGTGCAAGCAGAGACGCATCTCGCCGTCCCTCCAGAGGTAGAGGAGGAAAGGGAGCTAGCGGCCGAGGCAACAAGTCCTCGGGACACCAGAAGCAATGAAGTGCTTCCGGTGGGAGGAAGACTCCGCCAATTCCAGGATCGCTGGACCTTCGATCCCTGGGCACACAGCATCATCAAGAACGGTCTAGGCTGGAGTTGGACGCAACCACCCCCAATCTTCCAGCAGTTCTTCCAGCAATCGACCCCCCTTCTGGAAGAATATGTTCTAGACCTCTTGAACAAGAAGGTGATAAGGAAGGTAAAGTCCACCAGGTTCCAAGGGAGACTGTTTTGCGTTCCCAAGAAGGACTCAGACAAACTCAGAGTCATTCTGGACTTATCCCCCCTCAACAAGTTCATAGAGAACAACAAATTCAAGATGCTGACGCTTCAACAAATAAGGACCCTTCTGCCTCAAGGTTCCTACACGGTCTCTATAGACCTGGCGGATGCCTATTGGCACATTCCAATGAACCATCACGCTTCCTCCTACCTAGGATTTCGACTCCAAAGGAAAAGCTACGCCTTCCGGGCCATGCCATTCGGCCTCAATGTGGCCCCTCGGATCTTCACAAAACTGGCGGATGCCATAGTACAACAGCTCCGCCTAAGAAACGTCCAGGTGATGGCCTACCTCGACGATTGGCTAGTCTGGGCTCCATCGCCCGAAGAGTGTGCAAAGTCTTGCAACGAAGTTACCCAGTACCTAGAACACCTGGGATTCAAGATCAACGAGAAGAAATCTCGCCTCTCTCCAGCTCAGAAGTTTCAGTGGCTGGGAATCCACTGGAATCTTCAGTCACACCGCCTTTCCATCCCCCAGAAGAAAAGGAAGGAAATAGCAGGGTCTGTCAAGCGACTACTGAAATCCAAACGCATTTCAAGACGACAGCAGGAACGAGTTCTAGGCTCTCTACAATTCGCCTCAGTGACAAACCCAGTGCTTCGTGCACAGCTAAAGGATGCCGCGGGAGTCTGGAGACGCTCGGCATCCATCGCTCGAAGAGACCTCAAGAGACGGCTTCCAAACAGACTTCGACGCCTCCTAAAGCCGTGGTCGGAAGCAAAGGCCCTGAAAAGGTCCATTCCTCTCCAACACCCTCCTCCATCACTCAACATCCACACGGATGCCTCACTGGAAGGCTGGGGAGGTCACTCCCACCTGAAACAGGCTCAAGGTACCTGGTCTCCACTATTCAAGACGTTCCACATAAACATCTTGGAGGCCATGGCGGTCCTTCTAACTCTGAAGAAGTTATCCCCGCCGCCCTCGATCCACATCCGTCTAACCCTAGACAACTCGGTGGTAGTTCGTTGTCTCAATCGCCAAGGCTCAAGATCGCCCCAGATAAATCAGGTGCTTCTCCCAATCTTCCGTCTGGCGGAGAAGAAGAAGTGGCACCTGTCTGCAGTTCACCTACAAGGATTCCGCAATGTGACAGCGGATGCTCTATCTCGGACAAACCCGATAGAGTCGGAATGGTCTCTAGACGCAAGATCGTTCTCCTTCATCTCTCACCAAGTCCCAGAACTTCAGATAGATCTCTTTGCAACGAGCGACAACAATCAACTTCCTCTGTACGTAGCCCCGTACGAGGACCCCAAAGCAGAAGCGGTGGACGCCATGTCACTGGACTGGAACAGGTGGTCCAAGATATACCTGTTCCCTCCCACCAACCTTCTGTTGAAAGTCCTCTCCAAACTGAGAACCTTCAAAGGGACAGCGGCCCTAGTGGCTCCCAAGTGGCCCCGGAGCAACTGGTACCCCCTGGTCCTGGAGCTGCAGCCCAAGCTGATCCCTCTCCCGGGCCCAGTTCTCTCTCAACAAGTACAGAAGTCGACTGTCTTCGCTTCATCATCGAAAATCAAGGACCTTCATCTCATGATTTTCTCTCCCTTGCCGCAAAGAAGAGGTTTGGGATCTCGAAGAAAAGTCTAGACTTCCTAGAGGAATACAAGACTGAATCCACGAGACGGCAATATGAATCATCCTGGAGGAAATGGGTCTCCTTTGTCAAGGCAAAAAATCCTAAAGAAATCACCATTGATTTCTGTATGTCCTTCTTCATTCACCTTCATGGACAAGGATTAGCAGCCAATACGATTTCAACCTGCAAATCGGCCTTGGCTAGACCAATTCTATATGCTTTCCAAATTGATCTGTCCAACGACATCTTTAACAAATTACCAAAAGCATGTGCTCGCCTACGTCCAGCACCCCCTCCGAAACCGATCTCCTGGTCACTAGACAAGGTACTCCATTTCGCCTCCAACTTGGACAACGATTCATGCCCCCTCAAGGATCTGACTCAGAAAGTTATATTCTTATTTGCTCTCGCTTCGGGAGCTCGAGTCAGCGAAATAGTGGCATTATCAAGAGAAGAGGGACACATCCTGTTTACCGATTCAGGAGAAGTGACCCTCTCCCCTAATCCGACGTTTCTCGCTAAAAACGAATTACCCACCAAAAGATGGGGCCCTTGGAGAATATGCCCCCTGAAGGAGGATGTCTCTCTATGTCCAGTAGAGAGTCTCAAGGTCTATCTTCGCAGAACTTCGAACTTTGGTGGAGGCCAACTCTTCAAAGGAGAAACTTCGGGCAGCGACTTGTCACTGAAACAATTAAGAGCGAAAATCACCTACTTCATTCGCAGAGCGGATCCGAACAGTACACCCGCTGGTCATGATCCTAGAAAAGTGGCATCTTCTCTGAACTTCTTTCAGAGCATGGACTTTGAAAGCCTTAAGAACTTTACGGGCTGGAGGTCCTCGCGAGTTTTCTTTAAACATTATGCGAAACAAGTGCACGAAGTCAAACATTTTGTGGTAGCCGCAGGTAGTGTTATGAAACCTGCACCTAACTCTGCGTAGAACAGTGAGTTACTTGGGACTCTAACTCTTCGGGTGCCTATGTTGACCCTCGAGCGATTCATAGTGATGTCAAAAAACACTTAGTGCTTTTATAACTGTTCTTATCCCAGGTGAAATGTCATAGTGTCACACAAGTGCCGCATGCCTTGAGCATGATGTGTTGTTTAAAGACTTGCGTTCCTCGAGAACGAGTACCTACTAATCCTGAAATTCCTTTTCAGATTCAAGAGCAAGCCTTTATTTCTATGTACATTATTATTACTGTAAATGAACTTTACTTTTGCTGTAAATTATTTAATTTCTGCATTGTGAAATAAAATTTCTATTTTATTACTTATGCGTCTCTTTCAGCTCCTACCTACTATGAAATACATACTGTCATAGTTTTATTTATTCCTCCTTTCTTATGGTCATGAAGAATTTAAGATGTCTAATCCTAAATTATATTCACCCTGTCTCAGTAAGGTTCCTACACGAAAACTTACTTCTGATAACCAAGAGATGAACTCTATACACAGTGCCCAACCACCACTGGTCTAATTCAGAATGTTCCTATACAAATATCAAACATTCCGCTTCATCTCTAAGTTCTTCAAGTTCTTCTGTCAGGATGAATAGCCCTTCAATACCACTTTGACGTCGGCATAGCCCATGGGAACTTCCTACCAAAGGGGGGCAGGATACTCCGTTCCTATGGTTCTTTACCTAAGATTACTTTGCTGTTTTGTCAATGCCTAGGCACTTAACACTGGGGGAAAAATCTACCATGATACATTGATTCTCTGGTACTCTTCCATCAGGACGCCATGGCTTGAGCCCAAAAAACGGATTTTGAGCGAAGCGAAAAATCTATTTTTGGGTGAGATAGCCATGGCGTCCTGATGGACCCTCCCTACTACTTCGTCCAGTTTTGTTCCCACCCTACACAATTGTATCATGGTGATGGGCAGCAACTGGCTTCAGGATGAAGACGGGCGTGACGTCATCAGAGCAATGGCGTCCGTTTGTTTACGTCTCGAGTATCAGTAGTAGCCACGAGTGAGATTAGCTGTGGAACGGCTCCCAGCTATTCTCAGTCCTTACACACCGAAGCATTAACTCTGTTCGGGGTGAAGATAGCTATGTGGCACGTTCAGACATGCGTGTCCCCTGTTGTATTACGATGTCTTAAAGGGAAACCTTTGAGATACTCGCTCCAGAAGTTAGAATTCTGTGATAACCTGTGGTTAAATTCTCTGGGAATATCTTAGTAGTCTTATACCCAAGGAAGCTACCAAACAGGAACCTTCCATCAGGACGCCATGGCTATCTCACCCAAAAATAGATTTTTCGCTTCGCTCAAAATCCGTTTTCTAGCCAGTCGTAGCCTAAGGTTTCTTGAATATCTTTTTATATATCAACTGTATCTTCTTGATATTTCGGCACAGCATGCTTTACACCCTCTGGTAATTTTCGGCAATATAATAAACTACCAGATTTTATTCATATAGGCAATTTACTCTTGAACATTTTAATTTCCTCAACATTCGTTGTAGATATCAGAACACTTTTCATTGGCTTAAGATAGGGAGTTAGGAAAGCAGCCCCGCCCACTCGTTTCTCTTGTCTCAAAACGAAATTATGAATGTAAGAGTGTATTAAGATATGACTTTTTTGTTTTGTTTTAGCTATTCAAACTATTTCGTCGGTTTAAGAGATTATTACAACCTCAAGGTATGTCGACCAACAGATAATTAGAGGGGAAGTAGTTTACTAGTTATCGACATGTTTATCTTGTTTTGCAAAAAGCGCAAACATTCTGAAGTCATCCACACCTGCAATCTATCCAACTGTCAGTTATGGAAAACATATTGGGGTATTGTCATCCTGGATGCCACAATGCATTTGCATAATAACTGTTGGATGCAACTGTTTGTTTTCTATTCACTGGATGATTCTGAACAGATGGTTCTCCTTTATAATAAAAATGTTGATAATACTGGTATTGGTAATGATAATAGCAGCCAAGATAATAATGATATAATAAGAACACGAAGTATACAGAAGTTGTATCATGTGAACATTATCTAAATAATGAGAGAGAGAGAGAGAGAGAGAGAGAGAGAGAGAGAGAGAGAGAGAGAGAGAGAGAGAGAGAGAGAGAGAGAGAGAGAGAATCATCTATTGGTTTGTCTTTTACGAGATGAATTACAATATAATTTTGAAGATTACTTCAGAAACGGGCATGAAATAAACTACAAGCACGGATTAGGGCATATTATCTTGTCAGGGCTACCTACACAAATTGGAATAGTCCAGGACTGTAAGTTCCTTGCTATTGGAAACGTCCCTGACTGGCAATCGCCGGATTGGGGTTCGAGTACCGCTCAAGCTCGATAGCTTCCTGCAGTATCTGCAACTTCACCACCCTTCCGAACTGCGGATGGAAGAGGGTTGAGGAGCCTGTAGATGTACTTGGCGAGTCATCAGGAGCCATTAACTCGCCTTCCCTGGTCCTAGCTTGGGTGGAGAGGAGCTTGGACGCTGATCATATGTATATATGGTCAGTCTCTAAGGGTCATCACTTCATCGTTGTCTTGCCTCTGCCATTCATGAACGACCTTTAAAGCTTTTAAATTGAAAGAAAGCTTAAGCATCAAGATCAAATTTATTGCTGAGCCTGATACTAAAATTGCTAAAACATTTACGGGTGGAGCTGGCTGATGACTTCAAATATTTATCAGGGATGGTTAACCTAAAATTTGATAATTTCATGACCACATTTTAGACACTAGCAAAATCTAAAATGGATAATCTCACGAAAAATACTGAATTATTGGATGAAGCTATAATGATGTCTCCTCATAAAATGGAGAATGGTACTTACGCATAAAAAAAAATTAAGGAAAAGAAGCTGTTAATAATAAAGTCTTTACAAGCCTTTAAAGACGAGATGATGTAGCAATTAGGATACATAGTATGATTGAAGGTGCAGTTACGATAAAGATTAAGATTAAGATACTGAAACCAAAAATCATGATCTGCAATGTAATGAAGAGGATGATGTGATAAATGCCTTAATCGACAGAAATCGTTACTTCCAGACAATCCCTAAAAGAGGATAAATATATTTTAGAACCCTGCTGCAGTTAGTTAGCACTTTCTATATATATATATATATATATATATATATATATATATATATATATATATATATATATATATATATATATATACATATATATATATATATATATATATATATATATATATATATATATATATATATATATATATTTCAAAGTGATCTATAAATTCGAAAAGCAATTCATGATAATAAATGATAAATTTCTTTTACAAATGGGGACGTATGAAATACCTGGCAGATTTTTTAACTAGCTTATTAAGGGGAAATCTAAGTTCAAGAAGGATAGCAAAGTCTGAGGAAAATATGCTGGTGATCATAATATAAAAAAAAAAAAAAAAAAAAAAAAAAAATCAGATTTGGACAAGGGTATAAAGTAAATACAGGAAAACAAGGTATTGATCAAAGGATGAACTCGAAATGTTGCAAAGTTTTGGATGTGGAACTACAGACAGTATCATCAAATACTGATGTTGAATACAAATGCTGGTTTTTTAAACTGTACCAGAAAAAATCGGTAAGTAGCCTTAAATAAGCTACAAACAATGAAAATCGTCAAAATCATAAAACTCTGATTAGAGTTTACAAATAATGAGTCTTGATACTATTATTTCCCGGGGTTATGATAAAATACACCTAATGGCCGATAGTACTGAACGTCTTGTGGTTACAAAGACTTCATTAGAAACGGCATTCATGGTACCATTTTTCTTTTGATAACTCGAAAATGATAGAGTTGCTCAGTGGACGCAATTTATAGATACGAACTTGAGTATATAAGAGAGGGTCTCACATGTTGCCGAAGTATTTCGTGTGAGGTGGGATCAGATAAGCAAACCACAAAATATACGCAGACTCCGGTTTCTGATAAAAAAAAAATGCTTTCGTAGGTACTTTTTACACTGGTAGTTAATATGAAAAGTTAATCTCAAATCAATCCATTTCCATAGGAATGGGCGTATCTACCTTATTTTGTGTAAAAATCCTCATTATCCAGATATCCAGATATTAGTTTCACTATAACCCTTGGCTTTTGCTCCCCGACAAGATCAAAACGTGTTGCAGTTTTCCTGGAAATTTAGACACAAATGATGTGTTGGTAAAAATATTTATCATTTTAGATACTCACGATCTATTATATGTTCTAACAAATAATAATACTAGATTCACATTTAATGCTATCAATTTATATTTTATCAATTGATTAATTTATCAACTTTTGGAATCAAATGGAGGGTAAGAAAAATAAATTTATTTTCAATACAAAGATATACAAGGTTTGAAGACGACGCATCCAATATTCTGAAATTAGCTACGGATATAAAAAAACAAGTAAAATTCATCCTCTACGGTAAAACCAAAATCCTTTCTTATTGTAAACATACAACGGAAGGGCGTGGCTCGCGAGCATAGCGGAAAAAAACCTTTTAAAAACTAAAAGAACACATAAAACATCAAGCGAGCATGCGATAAAATGTTATCAGGAAAGACGAATTAAATTTCCTTGGGAAATTCATCAAACTTTCGTAAACACTTAGCACAACAAAGTGGCCAACGGGAACCTTCACTTTTTAAACATCAAATATAGAAGGAATACATTCATATATAAAAAAAAACATAAAAAAACTAAAAAAAGCACTCCGAGTGCAGACTTCCCCCAAGGCAGTTTATTCCTCAAACCCATCTTCCCTTTCCAAGAATCAATTTAAGACCGTAGACGTAGTTGAAGTCTGTGTGACAACCATGTGCCAACTTGGGTTAAAATTAGGGCCAAATCGATCGACCTTACGCTCGATCTTGACCTTGACCTTTGACCTAGGACTTTCAAAATCGAATCACATCCACATCTCAACATAACAAATAATCCCGGAAAGTTTCACTACTATATGAGTAAAACTGTGGCCAGGACAAACAGACAAACAGGGACGAAAACATAAAAACATAACCTCCTCCCAAGTTCGTTAAAGGAGATAAAAACTATCAAATTAAAACAAGGATATAAAAATGGGTGAGGTATTTTGGTACTGCCATAGTATACTCCAATCTCACAACTTTATGTGCGCTTTTGACGAAAAAAAAAACACTTGCGTATTTCAAACGTACGGGGACTGCTGCATCAATTACATCCATACACAGTAATTACTTTAAATTCTAAGCGATACCATGGACGCTAATAATAATAATGATAATAATAATAATAATAATAATAATAACACTATTAATAATAATAATAGTAATATCAATAACAACAACAATAATAATAATAATAATAATAATAATAATATTAATAATAGCAATAATAAATAATAATAATAACATTAATAATAATAATAATAATAATAATAATAATAATAATAATAATAACAATAATAATAATAATAACTATATTAATAATAATAATAATAAAATAATAATAATATCAATAATAACAATGATAATAATAATAATAATAATAATAATAATAATAATAATAATAATAATAATAATAATAATAGAAGAAGAAAACAAAGAATACCACTGGTTAGCAATAGCAATCCCAGTACATTTGACAAAAAAAAATGTACGCAGATTCTTTATTCAATAAACACTTTTCATTCTCGTAAGAGTGAACTGGTATCACTGTAAATCACAGTAATCTTACCTTGAACCATGTGGAAAAAAATAGTAAATAACAATGTAAAATTCCTGGAGCAAAGAAGGTGTGATGCGAAAAAAAAACATACCCAGATTACATTTCGCAGAGAGAACAGTGGCTAACAATAAACAGAATTCGCACAAATAATCAATAGGTGTTGTCCAAACATTTTCAGGTGGTATCTGTCATCGGTTCGAAAAGGCTACACGCTACATATCAAAAGATATGTAATCATAATTTTCACTGAACTACACCTCTGTAGTAATGCAATAAAGGCGGAAGTTATCATACCCAAAATAAGAGAAAAATATTTTTCTTTGACTCCTTTTTTTGAAACCTCTGAGAGCGGTTAAGCTGACTACATTGCGTTGTCACGTTCAGATACATCAAAACAATAATAAATTGGATATGAAATTTTCTTTAATTGACATAAACTTGGGTAACAGCTGAATAATCAAATGTTGCAGAATAACACAAAAATACGTCATGCTGACCGTATTAGTCAGCGTTATTGCAAATAAAGAATCATTTGTGATGTAACTCTCCCCATCTCGGTTATCATATGAAAATTAGTTTTAATCTACGGTGGGAAAAAATAATTTGTTTATAAAATACGTTGTGCGGTAAACAGGAAAAAATGACATGAATACATTACCATGAAAAAAAACAAAACGTTTACTACCTATCATTTGACTACGTCAGCCAACCAGTTAATTGATTAATTGGGTGAAGATTTTTTTTTTTTTTTTAAGCAGCAGAATACTCAAAAGTTCATCCACTACTATTGGGCACTCAAATCAAGACCTTGCGAATTTTGAAAAATTTAAATATTTCAAAAAAAAAAATGGATGAAAAGGGTTGGGGAAAAGCTAAAAGCCTGTACCTAACCATGAAAGCAGAATACACATGATCTTCATGTGTTGTGGATGTGGTGGCCTATATGGCAACGTCCCTGACTGGTAATTGCCAGACTGGAGTTCAAACTCGTTAGTTCTTTTGGTCACTGCAACCTCACCATCCTAGTGAGCTAAGGATGGGGGGTTTGGGAGAGCCTATAGGTCTATCTGCTGGGGGGGGGGGGGGTTTGGGAGAGCCTATAGGTCCATCTGCTGAGTCATCAGCAATCACTGACTGGCCCTCCTTGGTCCTAGCTTGGGTGGAGAGGGCGCTTGGGCACTGATCATATGTTTATATGGTTAGTCTATAGGCCATTGTCCAGCTTGATAGGGTAATGCCACTGTCCCTTGCCTCTGCCATTCCTTAACACTTTTAAACCTTTAGAAGTAAGGTTATAAGACTCAGGGAGAACAGAAGTATGTAAAGAATATCACACTGTGGTAATAGGTGGAAAGAAACCATAATAAAACCGAGCAATGCAAACACTGGGTTGGTGTTAGGATACCACTTAAAAGGAGTTAGGCTATCTCTTTATCTATGCACAGTATATACTGTGTATGGATTATCATGTATGCAAACACAATATACTTGTAACAGCTACAAGATTTATCAAGACATGACTGGTGAAGGTTGAAATTGTTTGATTTTGTTATTCTAAAATTCAGAAAATCAACTAGGGCCTATCTGAAATACTTTAACTCAAGACTTCTAAGTCTGCGACTTGAATAGTTTTAAGAGCAAGGACCAGACTCGAGGTGGTAATTAAGTTATACAAAAAAAGTCAAAGATTGAATAATACGGATTGTTAAAAAGAAGTAATTTTATCACATATCTAAAGAGGTTATATAATAAACTTTTTATAAATATATCAGCGCAATTAAGCAGTATCAATCAGGTTTTACTTTACACATTTCACATATCGATCCACACTCGCCTGTGCTAATATATATATATATATATATATATATATATATATATATATATATATATATATATATATATATATATATATATATATATATTATATATATATATATATATATATATATATATATATATATATATAATATATATATATAATCGTGAGAAATCTCAAAAGTATCATATTCAATTGAATAAATACAAAAGACGGGTCCAAATTATACAATTGGTTTTAATCACCAGATTAATACACAACTTAATTTCATTAGCAGCAGGTTATGTAAAAATTTAGGCTTAGAAAATAGATAGTGGCAATTCAGCGTTATACATAGTTCTTAACACTTCGTTCCTTTAAAGCGATTCAAACACAAGAATGGTACTAGGTTTCGACAGTTATAATAACATTTGAACAATTTAAAAACAATAAAGTTATCATTATAGCGAACAGAGACGTATGAGAGAACAGGGGCATCAGTAGCCGAAGGTTAAACTTAACTTTCAATCTGGATTTCGAAGAACGATCTAGTTATCAAGTTGACTGCCTAGAAGTGTCCCTCCGCCAGAAAAAAAACTCACCTTATGTATACCACCTTTAGATACATATTATACTGCTGTGTTAAGGCGGGTTTACACGGCCGAACAGCTC
>NC_090740.1:18370064-18382564 GCF_036898095.1 Palaemon carinicauda | reverse complement strand
CTCATGAATGGCAGAGGCAAGGGACAGTGACATTACCCTAGCAATCAGGACAATGCCCTAGAGACTGACCATATTACATATGATCAGCGCCCAAGCCTCCTCTCCACCCAAGCTAGGACCAGGGAGGGCCAGGCAGTGGCTGCTGATGACTCAGCAGATAGACCTATAGGCTCTCCCAAACCCCCCAACCTTACCTCACAAGGATGGTAAGGTTGCAGACACTAATGGCACTAATGAGATAATATAGATACAATACTGTGTATGTGTGTGCGTGGGTACGTGGTTGCGCTAGTGTGCAAACACTAAAGTACATATGGTATATATGTCACGCAAAGTCTCGAGTTAACATTCATAACATTTACATAAACAAAAGGCTATTCTACTTAAAAAATAATTATGCAAAACAATACAGCATCCCCAATAATTATGCTCTAAGCTTAACGGTCACGACAGATAGCTTATTTGTTTAAGAAACCCACGACAAGACGGCACTCGGCAAAGAGCATACCTCAGCCTTGCTGAAAACCCTCCATAGTGATTAAGTCATGTACTGACAGATACCAATTAGTAGACATGGGGCAGCCCAAAGGTTTGGCAAAGAGTAGCCTACATATTTACTGGTGTAGTGTGTGGAATTAATCAAAATGGAAGATTCATCTGACTTCTCGTTTCCCATTATCAGGATTTTTGGTTGATCTGGAAGAAAAAAAAAAAAAAAAAAAAAAAAAAAAAAAAAAAAAAAATTTGGTGCTTTGGACGATGTTCTCAAAAGATATCAATCTTATTAAAAAACGAAAATGACGAATATGATAGAAAGGGTGGTAAAAGTATTAGAACTTTCTAGAAAAAAAAATAAAAACAATCCAAGCAACTTCATGTTTCATATTTTAATCACAACGAACAAGGTAAAATCAGTTCTTTCCATAAATGTCTTTCAAGATAAAAAAAAATAGTTTTTATAGAATGATCTCTCATTCTTTAAGTTTGTTTATACGCAATAAATATGACATACCATTTCACCAAATACTTTAATTTTATTTCTCCACTACTTTTCAGTGAATTATATTCAGAAAAACTATACCAAATAAAATTGCGATCTACAAAAGAAGGACTTTTCAATATCACGCAGTTAACCCACTTCCTATGATCCTTCAAAAAGTAATTCGTTACCCTCAAACATCAACGACACCCTACTACCCTTGGCCGTCGTAAGTGAAAGATCGTTTACATTTCACTGGTCGTCAGGTTACTCCAAAGAGATTTCTGCTATTAATCTATTGAAATCTATTCCACCAAAAAAAAAAAAAAAAAAAAAAAAAAAAAAAAAACCATCAAATATGACCAAAGTAAACACTATTTTTCTGTACATTTCCCATGGCATTGTAATCACATAAACAATTATTTATTTACATTACTCGGGTCAACGCAAAGTCGACTGGTGATCCTCAAAAAGATAATACCACTCAGTGCGCGTTGGTGATGCGCAATTAACTGCACTGAAGACTAATTGGTGACACTATAGCATTACTGTAAAGAGGGCAAATAAATACCGAGACTAAACAGGTCAAGAGATGAATGACCCTGTTCAACAACCATTGCAGAAATTTAACGTAGTCACAAAGATACAAATATAAACAATAATTCTAATAGCAATTAAAAAATGTATTCGTTATCATATCAAACCAGAGTAACTGCTATTCACTATCACGAGCTTATAATCATTTTGTTTCACCATCCGTCGGTTCCTTTAAACAATCGTATTCATTCCATTATCTTTGTTGTTCGTAATTCAAATCTTCCCATCCTTACTTCAGTATCTCCCCTACTATTAAGGAGACATTAAAGCGTCATACCAGGCTTATTTACACATGGTAATAACGAAGAAATAACGCAGTCCCTGAACAATTAAGTTATCGGCAGAAAGGACTCCTGAGCCATCACCAATTATGCAAATGTCTTCATGCTTAGTTGAATAAGACGGGGAAGAAATTTCTGACATGTAATAGTAATAAATTTTGAGCCTTTGTTAAAAAGGAAGATAAATCAGGAACTATGGCCCGACTACAGTAATCATGAATTTGAAAAAAAAAAAAATTAAAACTGACTACAATTACAAGTAATAAACGCTACTACAGCATTGTTATTCTGGAATGACCAATTGTTATTCAAAATAATAATACACTGCTCTGTGATGATAAATCTTTTTTTTCCTGTACTGAAATTAAGAAGCTAGTAAAGACCACAATATCCAAAAGAATTAATTAAATCTAAACTTCTGCCTGAATGCTATAAATAGAATTCCATTAGGAAATGATAATAAGAATGGCCGGAATGAGAGAGAGAGAGAGAGAGAGAGAGAGAGAGAGAGAGAGAGAATTAAATCTAAACTTCTGCCTGAATGCCATAAATAGAATTCCATTAGGAAAGGATAATAAGAATGGCCGGAATGAGAGAGAGAGAGAGAGAGAGAGAGAGAGAGAGAGAGTCAATGTAGAGAGAAAGAGAGAGAGGGAGAGAGAGAGAGAGAGAGAGAGAGAGAGAGTCAATGTACTAACTCTATTACAGCCTCCTTGACGTCATGCACGGAGCTTCCCAGTCTAATTGCTGTGTGGAGATCACGAGCGACTGATAGTACTTCCTATCTGGTAGCACTTTTACCATACCACTCAGTAATGAACTTGCTCCATTGGACGGATGTGGGACCCTTGGTATCAGGTTTCATTTAGCATCTATGGCATACAATCATTATGGCCTGGAGGTTTGCAGACAATAGTTGGCCATATTCATTAAAAAAAAAAATATGTGGGTGTAATATTCTCTCTCTCTCTCTCTCTCTCTCTCTCTCTCTCTCTCTCTCTATATATATATATATATATATATATCAAATCACAGCCACGCGTGGTCACACACACACACACACACACAGATATATATATATATATATATATACACATATATGTATACGTACATACATACATACATACATACATACATACATATATATATATATATATATACATACACACACACACACATATATATATATATATATATAGTAGGAATACCTTAACGTGGTGAAAGGGTTTGCGTATTGCCATGATAAGCAAAGCTGCACTAGTCAGGGCCACCCATACAGGGTTAGTATGCTGTAAGCGATCATACGAAAATCTCCCACCATCTACAATCCACACTGGCCAACCTGGTGATGAAAACTGCTGGCCGAATCCCAGACATGATTTAAAAGTACACGCTAAATTCAAATCGCATCTTAAATAGATGGTTAATATAGTTACATTTGATGACCAAAATCAACCATTCATAACAGGTTTGATAATATTTACAGGAATATCTCGTTAAAACTTTCATTACTGCATTTTATAGACGTCGAAGATTACATATAGTTTAAACATAAGTTTAAAATCATATTTTTCCAGGTTACTTGAATAATGTTCGCATTTAAATCGGAAAAATGCATATTGATTTCATTCTAAAAAACGAGGACACCATTAATTTCAAAGTAATTGAACGTTTAAAACGGCCAGCTGCTAAACCATTTCATCATGACTGTCATTGAAAATGCTTTCTCACTTCACGTGTTTGGGAAATAACCAAAATATTCCTTCTATGGAGGTCAGCCAAAGAATCATCAGTAACTTCAGAGGCAGGAGAGGAACCTAATAACAATGGGAAAGAGAATACCACTCGTCTAAGCACATTGTAAAATAGATGCCCTTCGAGATTGTTCTACTTATTTGCTGCTGTAAAGAGGTATATTGTTACTATGAATTAAATAACTATAGTCCATTTCTTTTAGCGATGCATATTTGCACCGACTCGCGGCGGTGCCCTTTTCGCTCGGAAAAGTTTCCGGATAGCTGATTGGTTGGACATGATAATTCTAACCAATCAGCGATCAGGAAACTTTTCCGAGCTAAAAGGGCACCGCCGCGAGTCGGTGCAAATATGCATCGCTAAAAGAAATGGACTAGGCCTATAGACACTATCCACCATAAAAAAATCAGGATAATTCTGGATAAGCGCTACTTTAAATGACAAACGAATTTGTACTCTTAATTAATGGCCGAGGGAAAAAATGCACGACGATAATTTTAATAATGAAAAATTCAACACCTAGAGTCACCAGCTAACAAGAAAACTAGTGCTTTCCTTATCTATTGGTTTCAGTGAAGATATAAAATATTTAGTATCTAAACTTCTGTTTCTAAGATTTTTGTAACTAAAGGTACCCAATGGATTATTTATTAAAATTATATATATATACATATATATATATATATATATATGTTTGTGTGTGTATATATATATATATATATATATGTATATACATATATATATATGTATATATATATAGGCTATATATACGTATATATATATATATTATATATATTTATTATTAAAAGCCAAGCTACAACCCTAGTTGGAAAAGCAAGAGGCTATAAGCCCAAGAGCTCCAAGAGGGAAAAATAGCCCAGTGAGGAAAGGAAATACGGAAATAGATAAGCTACTACAAGAAAACTAATAAATAATCAAAAATAATATATTTTAGGAACAGTAACAACATTAAATTAGATCTTTTATATATAAACTATAAAAGCTTTAAAATAAACAAGAAGAAGAGAAATAAGATAGAACAGTGTGCCCAAGCGTACCCTCAAGCAAGAGAACTCTAATCCAAGACAGTGGAAGGTCATGGTACAGAGGCTATGGCACCACCCAAGATTAAAGAACAATGGTTTGATTTTGGAGTGTCCTTCTCCTAGAAGAGCTGCTTACCATACCTAATGAGTCTCTTCTACCCTTACCAAGAGTAAAGTAACCGTTCAACAATGACATTGCAGTCGTTAACCCCTTGTGCAAAGAAAAATGTTTGGTATTACCAGTGTCGTCAGGTGTGTGAGGACAGAGGGGAATGTGGAAACAATAGGCCAGACTATTCGGTGTATGTGTAGGCAAAGACAAAATAAGCCGTAACCAGGGAGAGGGGTCCAATTTAGTACTGTCTAGCCAATTAATGGACCCAATAACTCTAGCGGTAGTATCACAACGGGTGGCGGTTGCCCTGGCCAAACTACTACCTACATACATACATACATATATATATATATATATATACATACACACATTTATACACATTATATATAAACACATTTATACACACACATTATATATATATATATATATATAATGTGTGTGTATCCAATGACAGAAGTTGAAATATATATTCAGAAAAAAAAACAATAAAAACCTCAACCTAAAAATGTCATCAAACATCAACAGGTTTCAGAAATTCAAAAAATTCTGAAAAAACCTGCATATGAAATTATTCCGAGCTTTAAGAAACATAATGATGTTATGCTCACCCTGTGCCTCACATGAAAAACTTACCCGAGTGTCATTCCACGGAGCCAATGACCACTGCCGTCTCAAGAGTGTCTATTGTTATTATCATAGAATGAGAACGAGGTGAAAAATGTATTGCTATATTATTATCATTACAGTATCATGACAATAAGGTGAAAAAATAATAATCTGACTAGTCCAGGTCAATACTTCATGAATTTATGAAGTACAAATGGATAAAAACAGAAATAACTATTTCAACAGGTTTGTAACAAGATTCATTATATTTAGAATAGCACCATAAGTGGTGTTAGAAGAACGTAAGTAGTCGATACTGTTAAAGGAACAGGAACAAATAAATAAATGAGGGTAAGTATGTTAGAAATAGAGAACTCGGTAACGACGCAGGCCGTGACGTCATAATTCTGAGACCCAGTCCTTCTATATTGAGACGGCAGTGCAATGATGTGACTTGTATCCAACCGTACAATTTATGAAAGAATCTTGTTAATGAGTTGAGGCCGCGACTCCTCTAGAATTTAAACACCCAGATATTGGCCTCATCTTTGTTCCTTTCTTTCCACGTTGTCACTGCACTGCTAATGGATGGGACTTGTCTTCTCATACCTTTCCATTTCTTGGCGTTCAGCTATTTCTTATATTTGCATTCCTAAAATCTTCCTATGGCAGAAATGTTGCCTTTTATGTAAGGAGTAAATTAAATGTTTATTTTCTGCTACGGTAGAATTATACGACGATTACTTAACTTTTAAAATATTTTTTAGACACTTAACTAAATCTGGTTATTTTCAAATAACACAAATTATTCATCTTTATGGTAAATCTGATATACCCTTCCTTCTCTCTCTCTCTCTCTCTCTCTCTATCTCTCTTCTCTCTCTCTCTCTCTCTCAATTTTCTTTCACCATCCTGTTCATACGATAGTAATCTTTTGGTTCTGAAATAAGCGAATCTCATCATAAAGCCTCAACCAATATCATTTAGTAAATCGGTAAATGTCATCTGCTTGCTGCCAGTCATCTCTCTCGTGCCCATTTGACCTACGATTGGGCTTAAAATTAATAATTATTTACCATTCCTTGCTCACATGAGAATGTCACCTAAAACAAATAGATCAGAATAGATCAGCATATGAAGTGTGCGAAAACGAAGCAATGAAAAGTCCGTTGTATTTATACCAATATATCGCAAAACCACAACGTCAGAAGAGTTTTAATAAGCACTTCGAATTAAAATTTGCAAGTTTTTAAAACACGACGTACATATGAAGTGACTAGTGTCTTTTATTACATTCAAAAAGTCTACAATAATGTTCGATGGTAAGTAAAAGGTACTTTTATAAATCATACACAAGTCTACCTTTCGCCATAAAGTAGGGAAAGGTTATGACTCAAAGGCAGGATGCAATCAACTGAGTAACTTTATTAAAGAACACACTCCTTTATATACAAAACCTCAAGGCAACAGGAAATTACATGTTCGAGAAATGACAATGTTACATAGGCGACACGCCAGACATGTTTATTCTGGTTCTTTTTAGTGCGAGGAAAGAGCGCAGATACAAGCATAATATATACAAAATAATTTACGTACGATCGTGTGACACACGGTTGGTACAACTCGACTTATCTAGTCCAATTCCAGGATCTAAGCAGTTTCAATTAAACAAAAGCAAAATTTTAAGAATAAATAAATTTCAAGACAACCAAATACCCATCAAACAGTTCTTTCCATAGCACACGCTTTCAAGTAAAAGAATAAAAGCATAAATTCACTTTAAAAAAATCCTCATTAAGTGTAACCATCCGGTAGAACTGATCTAATGAAACCTATCATAGAAGATCCAGCTCCCCTCCCTAAACCCTTTAAAGCTTTTGTGGGGTTAGATCCCGTGCTCTCTAACAATAGAAACCTGGGGGTTTTCCATTCTTTTATTCCTTGGAATCTCACAATACTAATGAACCTCAAAAGTTCCTGGCCGGACTACTCAAAAATGATGAGTCAGCAATTCGAAGGCAACGAAAGGGATTCGCTTAATAACCTACAATTATTGGAGAAAATTGCCCTCTCCAGTCTCCCTCCACACTTTCACAGTCTACGTTAACAGGTGTAACTTTTACAGGCAAAGATGCAAAAGGAAAGTCCTCATTGGCTCCGAAGTTATTCAACTCGATCGGTTGCAACGCATTACTCAGGCGAATCACAGGACACGCTGAAAGCAAGTCACCGCTTGAAGGTGCTTTGGTAACATGGGAAGATGACTGCAGCTATTGTGTTGGGTTAGCAGTCACTTCAACAGGGTTGGCTCAGGGGCTGAGACTTGAACAAGTCTGCTTTATAAAGCATTCGAGACATTTATTGAGGTATTCTTTAGTAAATTCTCAAATACAGTCTTGAGTTGCGTCCTCAATTGCGGCGATTCGACAAGTGCATACAGGAGGGGGGTGAAGATTGAATATAAATGACTGAATTCAATGACACGTTCATACGGATGGCAGAAGACGGTGGAAGACACTCTCTGAAATCAATGTATTTCCAAGTTAAGCTTTACCCCCTACCTGCAAAATCCACACACACACTCATATATAAATATATATATATATATATATATATAATGTATATATATATATATGTACATATATATACATATATATATACAGTATATATATATATATATATATACGTACATATATATTACATATGTATACATATATACATATATAAATATATATATATATATATATATACACGTATATACATATATATAAATATATATATATATATATATAAATATATACTCTGCATATATATATATATATATATAGTTACAAGGAGTTACAAGGATTTTGGATGTCTCAAAGACTTTTTGGTCCATCCGCGGAGACTCCATTTGCTCATTGGTAGAGCAATTTACTTTAAGCATTTGGAGAGTTCTTATGACCTTGTCTAAATTATTCTTGAATTCTTTTACCATGTTACTGTTCACTACATCCGCTGGAAGTCTATTCCAAGTATTTGCTATTTTGTATGTAAAGAAATTGCCACATTGAGTAATGTATCTTTTCAATTCCAGTTTGCATCCGTTACCTCTAAATTGATTTGTGCTATGCGTGAAGAGAGAGAGAGAGAGAGAGAGAGGAGAGAGAGAGAGAGAGAGAGAGTGCTAAACGAGATATAAGAATTATATACAATCATTCATGAATAACGCCCTCGGAAGATAAGGACTAAAATCATATCTAAAATACAATGAAATCCACACATAAGAATATACCTCATTAAGGGCCTATTCTGCCTTATAGTACAATAGTGGAGTGTGGCCATAGCCTCCGGGAGAGTTGTAAATATATTCTAATTTTCTAAACTTATACGATATCAAGATCATGTCCGAAAAAAGGAATTCAACCACAGTAATTCTGCCAAATAAAATGAAATATGAAGAACATCAAAACGCATTTTCTTGTGTACTAAAAACCCATCACAAACAGAAGGAAGGTAATATATATGACTTCAAAATCAAGGTGTCTATCCCTACAACCTCACACTCCGTATTGTGATTAAGGGTCATATTCCCTGTTTTGAAATTAGTTTTTATTATTATTATTATTATTATTATTATTTTCATCATAATTGTCTATTCTTTAGGAGGCTAATAACATCAGCTTAAGAGACTAACAGGTTTGAAGACAAACTATCAAAATTTTAAGCAACATTGGACCATGAAAGGAGGACGAAGTTTCAATAGCATCACCTATGAAACTAATGTGACCTTTGCACTAAAGCGAGCCAGTTATTTTTTTCTTTCCCGTTCGGTTCAGATAAGAACAAAAAACTGAATATGCACGAAGTTGAGAGATTGAAGGTCTATAGACCTTGGACCTAGTTCCTAGGTCAGATTTCCATTTACGCACAGTTTAATAACTATTATTCATATAATGCATATGAATATAGGAAATATTTGTTAATCACTATTATTCATATAATGCATAATATAAATATAAGAAATATTCATTTTAATGTAATTACTGTTTTTTAAATATTTTATTTTTCCTTGTTTCCTTTCCTCACTGGGCTATTTCCCGTGTTTTTGCCCCTGGCTTACAGCATCCAGCTTTTCCAACTAAGGTTGTAGCTCAGCAAGTAATAATAATAATAATAATAATAATAAAATAATAATATATGGGTAAATATGACATATTTAACCAAAGCCTGCTGCATTTCTTTGTAGTTTTCCCGCAATATATTAAGGAAATTAGGATAATCTAAACGGCTTAAAAATTAATCTGTTCACTATTTATTACTTCTGTTAATATCAATCTAGCAATAAAGATTTCTACTTGTTCGTAATCATCATAGTATGTAACTGAAAACTAACAGAATACAGCTACTACTCTCCTGACGAAATAAAATCTAATGTATCGAACTTACATATTATTATTTATTATCATTATTACTTGCTAGGATACAGCCCTAGTTGGGGAAAGCAGATGCAATAAGCCCAGGACCTCCCAAAAGGGCAAATAATCCAGTGATTAAAGTAAACAAGGAAAATAATACAATATTTTAAGAACAGTAACAACATCAAAATAAATATTTCCTATATAAACTACAAAAACTTTACAAACAAGAGGAAGAGAAATAGGTACAATAGCGTGTCCGAGTGTACCTTCAAGCAAGAGAACTCTAACCCAAGACAGTGTAAGACCATGGTACAGAGGCTATGGCACTAACCCAAGACTAAAGAACGATGGTTTGATTCTAGAGTGTCCTAGAAGAGCTGCTTACCATAGCTATAGAGTCTCGTCTACCCTTACCAAGAGGAAAGTAGCCACGCAACAATTAGTGCAGTTGTTAACCCCTCGGGTAAAGAAGAATTATTTTGTAATCTCAGTGCTGTCAGGTGTACGAGGACAGAGGAGAATCTGTAAAGAATATGTCAGACTATTCGGTGTATGTGTAGGCAAAGGGAAAGTGAACCGTAACCAGAGAGAAGGATCCAATGTAGTACTGTCAAAAGATCAAACTAATTAAATGACTGCGAATTACTCAATCTAGCTGTACAGAGTGGTAGCCAGCGGAGCTCAACAATAATTCCCGCCCACCTACTTCGACGTAGTCCCTCGGGGCAGGAACAAGAAAGAAAAAACAAAGTTTTGACATGTGAGACTTCGTTTCCCGTTCCCGCGCTCCCAGATATCAGAGACCCCTCGGAGTCCTACAAGAAAGGTGCGGGATACATTTCCTAAAGGAGTGTATGTGTATTTCCCTCTCTGACACAAATAAAGTCTCAGATTACCCTCGAGGGATCACTTAGGGCAGCGGTATCAGCATGTAAGTGGACTGGTGTGACACATTCAAGCTCTTGGATTCAGTCTAAGATGCAAATGTAAAGAGTAAACGCAAACCCCCTCCCCCAGAAGTTAAAAAAAACTTCATATGTTAATTGTCATGAAAAAATTAAGATATATATCATCATGATGCAATCGATATACGATATGGTTTTAGCTTAATAATAATAATAATAATAATAATAATAATAATAATAATAATAATAATAATAATAATAATAATAATAAGGTTTACTTTACGTGTTTTATAAAATAGAACGGCCCATTGTCTTACAGTACCCGACACACATATGATCCTTGAAAACTGATACTAACCTTTGAAAATGAATAAGATATGGCTAATATTGTTATAAAACACTACTTTCTGTGTAGATTAAGTGGTATGATACTTAGAGCATCAATTGTGTTACGTTGATTTCTTTCAATAAATTTAATTTCCTTCTCTTTCTGTTAACAGATTTCCTCTGCCTCTGATATCAAAAGGCACCCAAAAGCTCAGAATGAAAAAACCCTAGATAGTTATTCACGTCCCTATTAAATTTTATAAAATTCGCCTTCTTTAAGCTGGAAGTGAAATGATACGAAAAGAGGAGGTGAAGATTATATGAGACGAAGAGGGTGAAGTGCAATAAAAAAGGGAAACGGTAAGGAAAGGAAAGAGACAGCCCCACGCAGGAGGGGGAAAGGACAAAGTTTACTTTGTGGAGGAGCTACATTCGCCGCCTTAAGAAAAGAAAGACCACGTGCTGCAGATGTGATGTAAAAACAACCGAAAGGCGAAAGGAAACAGGAACCTGCCGGACGTGATGAACACGAGAAGCTCTGGCGAGGAAAGACGAGAGCCAGGGAAGCTAGAAGAAGGAAGTTCGAGATCATGAAAACTTAAGACACGCGCCAACTTGGAGCCTCTTTGGTTCTGGCGATAAAAACAAACGGTGCACTGCTATAGCATGTTTGTTTACGCATAAAACATCAAAACAAAGTGAGAGAGAGAGAGAGAGAGAGAGAGAGAGAGAGAGTCAAAGTCAAAGTCAAAGTAAAAAACCTTTATTCCATTATAAAATGGCTATTCTGTTACCTAACAATATAAAATATTTACATAAAATTCACAATAATTGGATTGTAAAAATCTAGGATATATATACATTCAAGTGAGAGAGAGAGAGAGAGAGAGAGAGAGAGAGAGAGAGAGAATGTTATGTAATTACACGAACTTTTGTATACATCAATACCCAGATTATTCTTTTGATATTGGTATACAAATAAAATTATCAGAAAATCAACTAAGCAATTTCAAAAACAAATCCCAACTTGGTATTTCTTTCCTTCATTACATTAAGGCCACAAAGTTCAAATAATCCGTGCGAATAAATCCTCTGCAGGGTAATAATTCGCTGACTTCAAAATCGTAAATCATAAGAGACCATTTTTTGGTATGGGGGGGGGGGGGCGGGTGGAGAGATTTCATGCGCGGCGGTTTCCCACTACGGTTCATAAAAAAGCAAGAAAATTGCTTTTCTGCATGCGATGTACATTATCATTGCATCGCCTCTCAATCATAATTATTTACAACCTAAAAACTGCATAAAATTACTTTATAGTTTCTCTTTAACAACCAATAAATTCCCACGAACAAACCTCCAACGATGCCAACCAACGTTGTCTAACTTTTCTCTGGGCTAATTATATGCAGCAATTTTCTCCAGCCCACAAGTACATCGTGCCCCGCCTGTCCAAAGAATCTTTCCCTTGACCCCAAGTCATCCTTAGAAG
>NC_090740.1:18358291-18365791 GCF_036898095.1 Palaemon carinicauda | reverse complement strand
ATATATATATAATGTGTGTGTATCCAATGACAGAAGTTGAAATATATATTCAGAAAAAAAAACAATAAAAACCTCAACCTAAAAATGTCATCAAACATCAACAGGTTTCAGAAATTCCAAAAAATTCTGAAAAAACCTGCATATGAAATTATTCCGAGCTTTAAGAAACATAATGATGTTATGCTCACCCTGTGCCTCACATGAAAAACTTACCCGAGTGTCATTCCACGGAGCCAATGACCACTGCCGTCTCAAGAGTGTCTATTGTTATTATCATAGAATGAGAACGAGGTGAAAAATGTATTGCTATATTATTATCATTACAGTATCATGACAATAAGGTGAAAAAATAATAATCTGACCTAGTCCAGGTCAATACTTCATGAATTTATGAAGTAACAAATGGATAAAAACAGAAATAACTATTTCAACAGGTTTGTAACAAGATTCATTATATTTAGAATAGCACCATAAGTGGTGTTAGAAGAACGTAAGTAGTCGATACTGTTAAAGGAACAGGAACAAATAAATAAATGAGGGTAAGTATGTTAGAAATAGAGAACTCGGTAACGACGCAGGCCGTGACGTCATAATTCTGAGACCCAGTCCTTCTATATTGAGACGGCAGTGCAATGAGTGACTTGTATCCAACCGTACAATTTATGAAAGAATCTTGTTAATGAGTTGAGGCCGCGACTCCTCTAGAATTTTAAAACACCCAGATATTGGCCTCATCTTTGTTCCTTTCTTTCCACGTTGTCACTGCACTGCTAATGGATGGGACTTGTCTTCTCATACCTTTCCATTTCTTGGCGTTCAGCTATTTCTTATATTTGCATTCCTAAAATCTTCCTATGGCAGAAATGTTGCCTTTTATGTAAGGAGTAAATTAAATGTTTATTTTCTGCTACGGTAGAATTATACGACGATTACTTAACTTTTAAAATATATTTTAGGACACTTAACTAAATCTGGTTATTTTCAAATAACACAAATTATTCATCTTTATGGTAAATCTGATATACCCTTCCTTCTCTCTCTCTCTCTCTCTCTCTCTCTCTCTCTCTCTCTCTCTCTCCTCTCTCTCTCTCTCTCTCTCTCTCTCAATTTTCTTTCACCATCCTGTTCATACGATAGTAATCTTTTGGTTCTGAAATAAGCGAATCTCATCATAAAGCCTCAACCATTATCATTTAGTAAATCGGTAAATGTCATCTGCTTGCTGCCAGTCATCTCTCTCGTGCCCATTTGACCTACGATTGGGCTTAAAATTAATAATTATTTACCATTCCTTGCTCACATGAGAATGTCACCTAAAACAAATAGATCAGAATAGATCAGCATATGAAGTGTGCGAAAACGAAGCAATGAAAAGTCCGTTGTATTTATACCAATATATCGCAAAACCACAACGTCAGAAGAGTTTAATAAGCACTTCGAATTAAAATTTGCAAGTTTTTAAAACACGACGTACATATGAAGTGACTAGTGTCTTTTATTACATTCAAAAAGTCTACAATAATGTTCGATGGTAAGTAAAAGGTACTTTTATAAATCATACACAAGTCTACCTTTCGCCATAAAGTAGGGAAAGGTTATGACTCAAAGGCAGGATGCAATCAACTGAGTAACTTTATTAAAGAACACACTCCTTTATATACAAAACCTCAAGGCAACAGGAAATTACATGTTCGAGAAATGACAATGTTACATAGGCGACACGCAGACATGTTTATTCTGGTTCTTTTTAGTGCGAGGAAAGAGCGCAGATACAAGCATAATATATATCAAAATAATTTACGTACGATCGGTGTGACACACGGTTGGGTACAACTCGACTTATCTAGTCCAATTCCAGGATCTAAAGCAGTTTTCAATTAAACAAAAGCAAAATTTTAAGAATAAATAAATTTCAAGACAACCAAATACCCATCAAACAGTTCTTTCCATAGCACACGCTTTCAAGTAAAAGAATAAAAGCATAAATTCACTTTAAAAAAATCCTCATTAAGTGTAACCATCCGGTAGAACTGATCTAATGAAACCTATTCATAGAAGATCCAGCTCCCCTCCCTAAACCCTTTAAAAGCTTTTGTGGGGTTAGATCCCGTGCTCTCTAACATAGAAACCTGGGGGTTTTCCATTCTTTTATTCCTTGGAATCTCACAATACTAATGAACCTCAAAAGTTCCTGGCCGGACTACTCAAAAATGATGAGTCAGCAATTCGAAGGCAACGAAAGGGATTCGCTTAATAACCTACAATTATTGGAGGAAAATTGCCCTCTCCAGTCTCCCTCCACACTTTCACAGTCTACGTTAACAGGTGTAACTTTTACAGGCAAAGATGCAAAAGGAAAGGTCCTCATTGGCTCCGAAGTTATTCAACTCGATCGGTTGCAACGCATTACTCAGGCGAATCACAGGACACGCTGAAAGCAAGTCACGCTTGAAGGTGCTTTGGTAACATGGGAAGATGACTGCAGCTATTGTGTTGGGGTTAGCAGTCACTTCAACAGGGTTGGCTCAGGGGCTGAGATTGAACAAGTCTGCTTTATAAAGCATTCGAGACATTTATTGAGGTATTCTTTAGTAAATTCTCAAATACAGTCTTGAGTTGCGTCCTCAATTGCGGCGATTCGACAAGTGCATACAGGAGGGGGGTGAAGATTGAATATAAATGACTGAATTCAATGACACCGTTCATACGGATGGCAGAAGACGGTGGAAGACACTCTCTGAAATCAATGTATTTCCAAGTTAAGCTTTACCCCTACCTGCAAAATCCACACACACACTCATATATAAATATATATATATATATATATATATATATATATATAATGTATATATATATATATATGTACATATATATACATATATAAATATACAGTATATATATATATATATATATATATATACGTACATATATATATACATATGTATACATATATACATATATAAATATATATATATATATATATATATATATATATATACACGTATATACATATATATAAATATATATATATATATATATATATAAATATATACTCTGCATATATATATATATATATATATATATATATATATATATATATATATATATATATATATATATATATATAGTTACAAGGAGTTACAAGGATTTTGGATGTCTCAAAGACTTTTGGTCCATCCGCGGAGACTCCATTTGCTCATTGGTAGAGCAATTTACTTTAAGCATTTGGAGAGTTCTTATGACCTTGTCTAAATTATTCTTGAATTCTTTTACCATGTTACTGTTCACTACATCCGCTGGAAGTCTATTCCAAGTATTTGCTATTTTGTATGTAAAGAAATTGCAACATTGAGTAATGTATCTTTTCAATTCCAGTTTGCATCCGTTACCTCTAAATTGATTTGTGCTATGCGTGAAGAGAGAGAGAGAGAGAGAGAGAGGAGAGAGAGAGAGAGGAGAGAGTGAGAAGAGAGAGAGAGGAGAGAAGGAGAGAGAGAGAGAGTGCTAAACGAGATATAAGAATTATATACAATCATTCATGAATAACGCCCTCGGAAGATAAGGACTAAAATCATATCTAAAATACAATGAAATCCACACATAAGAATATACCTCATTAAGGGCCTATTCTGCCTTATAGTACAATAGTGGAGTGTGGCCATAGCCTCCGGGAGAGTTGTAAATATATTCTAATTTTCTAAACTTATACGATATCAAGATCATGTCCGAAAAAAAGGAATTCAACCACAGTAATTCTGCCAAATAAAATGAAATATGAAGAACATCAAAACGCATTTTCTTGTGTACTAAAAACCCATCACAAACAGAAGGA
Source organism: Palaemon carinicauda (assembly GCF_036898095.1). Lineage (NCBI taxonomy): Eukaryota > Metazoa > Arthropoda > Malacostraca > Decapoda > Palaemonidae > Palaemon > Palaemon carinicauda. Next base: position 18,361,959 of record NC_090740.1, on the reverse strand, counting down.
AGGTAATATATATGACTTCAAAATCAAGGTGTCTATCCCTACAACCTCACACTCCGTATTGTGATTAAGGGTCATATTCCCTGTTTTGAAATTAGTTTTTATTATTATTATTATTATTATTATTATTTTCATCATAATTGTCTATTCTTTAGGAGGCTAATAACATCAGCTTAAGAGACTAACAGGTTTGAAGACAAACTATCAAAATTTTAAGCAACATTGGACCATGAAAGGAGGACGAAGTTTCAATAGCATCACCTATGAAACTAATGTGACCTTTGCACTAAAGCGAGCCAGTTATTTTTTTTCTTTCCCGTTCGGTTCAGATAAGAACAAAAAACTGAATATGCACGAAGTTGAGAGATTGAAGGTCTATAGACCTTGGACCTAGTTCCCTAGGTCAGATTTCCATTTATCGCACAGTTTAATAACTATTATTCATATAATGCATATGAATATAGGAAATATTTGTTTAATCACTATTATTCATATAATGCATAATATAAATATAAGAAATATTCATTTTAATGTAATTACTGTTTTTAAATATTTTATTTTTCCTTGTTTCCTTCCTCACTGGGCTATTTCCCGTGTTTTTGCCCCTGGGCTTTACAGCATCCAGCTTTTCCAACTAAGGTTGTAGCTCAGCAAGTAATAATAATAATAATAATAATAATAATAATAATAATATAAGGGTAAATATGACATATTTAACCAAAGCCTGCTGCATTTCTTTGTAGTTTTCCCGCAATATATTAAGGAAATTAGGATAATCTAAACGGCTTAAAAATTAATCTGTTCACTATTTATTACTTCTGTTAATATCAATCTAGCAATAAAGATTTCTACTTGTTCGTAATCATCATAGTATGTAACTGAAAACTAACAGAAATACAGCTACTACTCTCCTGACGAAATAAAAATCTAATGTATCGAACTTACATATTATTATTATTATCATTATTACTTGCTAGGATACAGCCCTAGTTGGGAAAGCAGGATGCAATAAGCCCAGGACCTCCAAAAGGGCAAATAATCCAGTGATTAAAGTAAACAAGGAAAATAATACAATATTTTAAGAACAGTAACAACATCAAAATAAATATTTCCTATATAAACTACAAAAACTTTAACAAAACAAGAGGAAGAGAAATAAGGTACAATAGCGTGTCCGAGTGTACCTTCAAGCAAGAGAACTCTAACCCAAGACAGTGTAAGACCATGGTACAGAGGCTATGGCACTACCCAAGACTAAAGAACGATGGTTTGATTCTAGAGTGTCCTAGAAGAGCTGCTTACCATAGCTATAGAGTCTCGTCTACCCTTACCAAGAGGAAAGTAGCCACGCAACAATTAGTGCAGTTGTTAACCCCTCGGGTAAAGAAGAATTATTTTGTAATCTCAGTGCTGTCAGGTGTACGAGGACAGAGGAGAATCTGTAAAGAATATGTCAGACTATTCGGTGTATGTGTAGGCAAAGGGAAAGTGAACCGTAACCAGAGAGAAGGATCCAATGTAGTACTGTCAAAAGATCAAACTAATTAAATGACTGCGAATTACTCAATCTAGCTGTACAGAGTGGTAGCCAGCGGAGCACACAATAATTCCCGCCCACCTACTTCGACGTTAGTCCCTCGGGGCAGGAACAAGAAAGAAAAACAAAGTTTTGACATGTGAGACTTCGTTTCCCGTTCCCGCGCTCCCAGATATTCAGAGACCCCTCGGAGTCCTACAAGAAAGGTGCGGGATACATTTCCTAAAGGAGTGTATGTGTATTTCCCTCTCTGACACAAATAAAGTCTCAGATTACCCTCGAGGGATCACTTAGGGCAGCGGTATCAGCATGTAAGTGGACTGGTGTGACACATTCAAGCTCTTGGATTCAGTCTAAGATGCAAATGTAAAGAGTAAACGCAAACCCCCTCCCCCAGAAGTTAAAAAAAACTTCATATGTTAATTGTCATGAAAAAATTAAGATATATATCATCATGATGCAATCGATATACGATATGGTTTTAGCTTAATAATAATAATAATAATAATAATAATAATAATAATAATAATAATAATAATAATAATAATAATAATAAGGTTTACTTTACGTGTTTTATAAAAATAGAACGGCCCATTGTCTTACAGTACCCGACACACATATGATCCTTGAAAACTGATACTAACCTTTGAAAATGAATAAGATATGGCTAATATTGTTATAAAACACTACTTTCTGTGTAGATTAAGTGGTATGATACTTAAGAGCATCAATTGTGTTACGTTGATTTCTTTCAATAAATTTAATTTCCTTCTCTTTCTGTTAACAGATTTCCTCTGCCTCTGATATCAAAAGGCACCCAAAAGCTCAGAATGAAAAAACCCTAGATAGTTATTCACGTCCCTATTAAATTTTATAAAATTCGCCTTCTTTAAGCTGGAAGTGAAATGATACGAAAAGAGGAGGTGAAGATTATATGAGACGAAGAGGGTGAAGTGCAATAAAAAAGGGAAACGGTAAGGAAAGGAAAGAGACAGCCCCACGCAGGAGGGGAAAGGACAAAGTTTACTTTGTGGAGGAGCTACATTCGCCGCCTTAAGAAAAGAAAGACCACGTGCTGCAGATGTGATGTAAAAACAACCGAAAGGCGAAAGGAAACAGGAACCTGCCGGGACGTGATGAACACGAGAAGCTCTGGCGAGGAAAGACGAGAGCCAGGGAAGCTAGAAGAAGGAAGTTCGAGATCATGAAAACTTAAGACACGCGCCAACTTGGAGCCTCTTTGGTTCTGGCGATAAAAACAAACGGTGCACTGCTATAGCATGATGTTTACGCATAAACATCAAAACAAAGTGAGAGAGAGAGAGAGAGAGAGAGAGAGGAGAGAGAGAGAGAGAGAGAGAGAGAGAGAGAGAGAGAGAGAGAGTCAAAGTCAAAGTCAAAGTAAAAAACCTTTATTCCATTATAAAATGGCTATTCTGTTACCTAACAATATAAAATATTTACATAAAATTCACAATAATTGGATTGTAAAAATCTAGGATATATATACATTCAAGTGAGAGAGAGAGAGAGAGAGAGAGAGAGAGAGAGAGAGAGAGAGAGAGAGAGAGAGAGAGAGAGAGAGAGAGAGAGAATGTTATGTAATTACACGAACTTTTGTATACATCAATACCCAGATTATTCTTTTGATATTGGTATACAAATAAAATTATCAGAAAATCAACTAAGCAATTTCAAAAACAAATCCCAACTTGGTATTTCTTTCCTTCATTACATTAAGGCCACAAAGTTCAAATAATCCGTGCGAATAAATCCTCTGCAGGGTAATAATTCGCTGACTTCAAAATCGTAAATCATAAGAGACCATTTTTTGGTATGGGGGGGGGGGGGGGCGGGTGGAGAGATTTCATGCGCGGCGGTTTCCCACTACGGTTCATAAAAAAGCAAGAAAATTGCTTTTCTGCATGCGATGTACATTATCATTGCATCGCCTCTCAATCATAATTATTTACAACCTAAAAACTGCATAAAATTACTTTATAGTTTCTCTTTAACAACCAATAAATTCCCACGAACAAACCTCCAACGATGCCAACCAACGTTGTCTAACTTTTCTCTGGGCTAATTATATGCAGCAATTTTCTCCAGCCCACAAGTACATCGTGCCCCGCCT
>NC_090740.1:18198291-18353291 GCF_036898095.1 Palaemon carinicauda | reverse complement strand
TAAGACTAAAATGAGTTCATTTGTCTTTTTCATACACAACCATAAGATTTTTCATAACTCTGACCCTCCTTTACATTCAGATCTCCCTGGACAATTCTGTCCTGTTCGTAATACTAGGCAGGCAGTTAATTCTAATAGCCAGGCCTTCTCCATCATGAGGCTCAATACTACACAGTATTCTAGAAGTTTTATTCCAGCTGTTACCAAGTTGTGGAATGATCTTCCTAATCGGGTAGTTGAATCAGTAGAACTTCAAATGTTCAAAGTTGGAGCAAATGTTTTTATGTTGACCAGGCTGACATGAGTCTTTTTATAGTTTATATATGACATATCTGTTTTTGACGTTGCTAATAGTTTATATAGGACATATCTGTTTTGACGCTGTTACTGTTGACGCTGTTACTGTTTTTGTTTTTAGAATGATATATTGTTAATTTATTCTCATCATTTATTTATTTCCTTATTGCCTTTCCTCACTGGGCTATTTTTCCCTGTTGGAACCCTTGGGCTTATAGCATCTTGGTTTTCCAACTAGGGTTGTAGCTTGGCTAATAATAATAATAATAATAATAATAATAATAATAATAATAATAATAATAATAATAATAATAACCAAGGAATTTGGGGGGAAAATCTAAACGAAAGGCTTCACTACAAAGTCTCGGTTGTCGATTGTGTATTAGATCTAAAGACTTCAAACAAGCTTGAGATCCTGACCCATATATTGGGCTAAAATAATCTATCTTCGATAAGAGCAATGATTTATAGATCAATGAAATTTATCTCCGTGCACCCCATTTAGATTTGATGTAAGATATGTGCGTTCCAACCGAGGTGGGTTTCAAATACTAATACCCAAAAAATTTTTACCTTATCTTGGAACTGAATTCCGAGTATTGCCCAATGTAAGATTTATATCCTGGTTTCGTTTCCGTCTGCTGTTTTGGTAAACATTATTGCTTGATTTATTTTTTTTCTGTATAAAGTCCAAATCTAAATGAAGTAGTGAAAACATGTATTTTTCGAGCGGTATTATCAAGAATTCATTGCAAATGGTGAAGATTGTTGAAGAACAGTATTCAGTAATGCAAAGTCGTCCACATACGGCTACTTTGTACTCCTTGTCTAATTTGTGCAATTATTGCAAGTCAAATCTAATCTGTTACCATTCCAAACATGAAAAGAGGAAGAGAGGTTGGAAAGCAAGGTAGGAGACAGTTCATAAAATATGAAATTAAAGTAATAACAATACATATAAAAAGGATTTGAGACACATTTTGAGTCAAACAGAGGAAAGAAAAAAAAAAGGATTCCCAAATTCGTGAGTTCTCTTGTCCGTCACAAGGCTTCATCACAGAAAAGATGATCCGTGTTAAATCCGAGCGACTTCTTCGAGTCATCATCTTAGTAAGAGGGGCCCGAGGATAAGAAACAAACAAACTGCCGAGTCTTACTGTTCATAAAGGCTATAGATAAAAAGTCTAAACGATTTCTAGAAATAAGTGAATTTTACGGTTCATTTTAACGGGCTGATGGTTCATTAATAGCATCATTCAAGGGTGCTCTTATAGTTCTTCTATGGAAGAGGGTCAGTATAAAGGCAGGAGGGAACAGAATCTAATGACAGAGATTAATGGGATAACAAAAAACCTCTTCATCATATATGGCTCAAAAGGCCATGAGTCGATATCAGAAGCGCTATTAACAATCTGACCCTCACTCTCTCTCTCTCTCTCTCTCTCTCTCTCTCTCTCTCTCTCTCTCTCTCACTTAGTCGCGTTATAAAGTCTTTATTGGATACGTCATCAACATCATCCGTTACTAGTCCACAGCAGGACAAAGGCCTCATACATGTCCTTCCATTCGCGTCTGTTTATGATCTTTCTATACCAGTTTATATCCGTTAATTCTTTTAGTTCATCCATTAATGGTATTCTTTTCCTTCCCTCTCTTCTTTTGCAATCTCTAGGGACCCATTCCGTTATTATTGTCCACCTATTATCTGTCATCCTCTTTATTTGTCCTTCCCATGTCTATTTCTTTATCTTACAAGTTATTAGAGTATTATTTACTTTAGTTTGCTTTCGTGTCCATGTTTTATATGTATAATTCAAAATATACTTGCATATTAATTATAATTTTAAAAAAACTACAAAATTTAATGCGATATAATTTCTTTTAAAGTGAAAACTTACGGAATTAAAAGTTTAATTTGTGTAAAACTATACTTTCGAGTTCAAAGCAATGCCAAGTGATTTTTAAATGAAGGGAATATTTCAAGCATGATACCGTTTAATGACATTACTTTATAATTGACAAATAAATATAATGGAAATAAGGAAAATGAGAGCAATAAAAATCAGGAATTTCCATTTTATATTGAGTGAACTTATAGAAAGATTCTAACTACAAATGACTTCAGGACAAATATCGATATCTTTTAAATAGTAAAAAGGGAATTACTCATTTGAAAACATATAACGCTATATCTAAAACAGGGAAAAAAAACTGGATGATATATATTTCCTTCTGGACAATCTTGCCATTCATGGCAACAGCATATCCTTGAATACTACATCCAAATATTCCCTGCAATTAAACAAACACTGACTTGCCATGGATGTCAGACATTTCAACTATTTTATACGCAGCAAATACAAAAGTATTAAGTCATTATAAACACTAATTGCATACGACAGAAAAGAGAAAAGCGTTCTCATCTGCAGGATGGAGAAGGCACATCACGATGGGAAATGCCAGAGAGAGAGAGAGAGAGAGAGAGAGAGAGAGAGAGAGAGAGAGGCCACAACAACTGGTCATTAAAAGAATTTGTAAAAGGGAAGGAAGGATCGAGGCAGAGATGAAATATGCAGAAATAGTTGAAATTTCTTGATATGGAAATGAACTATATGAATTTGGACGCGGCTATTTGATAGAATTGTGAATTTTACATACTGCAGTTTAATATACTTAATAAGGTGTGATATTAAAAAAACCGGGCGTACAATAAACCTTAAGAGTAAAAATACTTGTAGGGGGTCAAGTTTTGAATCACATCCCGGGAAGTATTTTACCCACAAACTATCGTTAAAATAATAAAAGGAACGAAAGAACTAAATATATCACGCATTTGAAGGATAGAAATTACTTGACCCTTGTGTCAGTGCTCAAGGAAGCGTTGCAAGTTGCAAGAATACAGCTACCAGGATTATAATTAAGTGTGAAATTGTGACTCCAATTCCAAAGGGAAGGGCTGTAATCAGAGTGCAAAAAGTGATTAATTTACAACCGCAAGGCGCTAATTGGCGAGCACAAGGGGAAGGGGCGTTGGTGTTGTTACTGGCAAGGATTACCAGCATTGATAGTTACTAAATCTCATGGACTGCGTTGGAAAGAAGAAAGGATTTTTTAAAGGATTTTTTTTTCGGCAAGGTATAACATACGAGCCAGAAACCCCAAAACAAATCAATTAATCATAACACACGAGTCAGAAAAGTAGTAAGAACACAAAGCAACAAGTGAATGCAAGTACGATTGGACACGGGAGATCCTGGCACACATCGCGGCGAGTGGGGAAGATGGCAGAAGAACTCGCCACGTAGTTAGAGCGAGGTGTACCAAGACCTCCTGTGTCCAACTGTACATGCATAACAATCAAGGACTGAAGTATATTGAAGTAAACAAACATTAAAACGAGTGGAAGAGAGTATAGAAGCCGCGGCTACCAAACGATAAAGATGAGAAGAATAGGACAAATGACATAATACAAAAGGCGAGGATGTATGTGGGTGGTTAAATAATAGATCAGAAAGTTCAAGTGTTGATCAAGGGCTGTTAACTACAGTACAGGCATGAAGCTTTACAAATAGCGTTTGCTAACGGAGAGGGGCCTTTACCATGTGCAGACGTTGAGATATGATAGTTCTTATCGCAAAAGGAACAATGTTAAATATTCCTAAATAAAATAGAAATAATTGAAATTTAAATACAGTTCAGTAAAGTACAGAATCCGATATACGATACTAGATTTTTTTAGACGAAAAACAATAGCAAACTTTTCATGGATTGTTCCATTTATTCCCTGTACACGTAATGAAATGGAAAACTTCGCTGAAAATGACAACAAAAGAACGGTTGCTGGCGTTTTTATTTAGTTCTCTTTCAACACCATGGCGATACCTTCTTGCAGCAAAAAATATCGAAACCTTCACACCAAGGGACGAAGTCTACCACTCATTTTGTCTCGTTACCTTAAAAGTCCTGCTGCAGTAAGCATCGCATCTTAATAACATAAAATAATACTAAAAATGTTGACTGATGTAAAACTCGAAAGGAAAAAAATGAGAGAAAAACCTAACAGTGCACAATCCATCTAATCTACTTTTGGCTAATAAAAAAAAAAATTCAAAGTGCGTTCTATGTATGAGATAAACGGAGAACAAAGATTACATATCGTATAAAGAAAAACTGCGATCTAATCTACTTTTGGCTGATAAAAATAAATTCCCAGTGCGTTCTATGTATGAGATAAACGGAGAACAAAGATTACATATTGTGTAAAGAAAAACTGCGAATTACCACGCAAAAAGAAATACATAAATCAAAGTCAACGAAGACCTGTAATTCCCTAAAATTCAGACAGAAAAAAAAGCCAAAGGCGTAATGAAAATTTAATTTTGCATGCAAAGGGTGTTGGCGGAAAAATGCACCCAACCATCCAAGCATTAATCTAAGTCAAGTGGTAAATGCAGAGGGAGGAGTAATGACGTCTAATGACAGGGGAAATTCAGGGAAACATTTGCATATTATCTCTTTCAGGAAAACTGATAAAGGATTTAACCTTTTCCAATATATATATATATATATATATATATATATATATATATATATATATACATATATATATATAATATATATATATATATATATAAAATATATATATATATATATATATATTATATATATATATATAATATATAAATATATATATATATTTATATATAATATATATATATATATATACAATATATATATATATATATATATATATATATATATATATATATATATATATATATATATATATATATATATATATATATATAGAATTACAAGCCTACAGTATTGATCAAAATACTTCCAACAAGAAGGGTACGAAATGTAAATGAAAACAAGGAGGAACGGAGGAGGATATACCGTAAATTTAAACTTTTTCTGTGTGGGGGGGAGAGAGAGAGAGAGAGAGAGAGAGAGAGAGAGAGAGAGAGAGAGAGAGAGAGAGAGAGGCTACACTTTTAAAGACAATACCTTAAAAAGGCTTCACCTGCCAGACCATTAGTTCCACATCAAGCCAAGAACACCACCAGTCCCTCCTTCAGAGGAATATACTTCCAGACACGAGACCATTTAAAGATGGCAAAGCGACCATGCGAATGAAACACAAGCAAGCAATTCTTTAAACAGAAAACAGGAAAAGGAGTTCAATAGATCAAGAGGCATTCAAAAGGTCATAAAGAAAATGACACGACAAGGGACACCATGTCCCTAGCTCATATCCGCTCTTCACAGTTGAAGTGTGGGAGGCTGGGAATGGGAGTGTCACGCGTAGGGGTTTTTGTTTGCATGGGCGCCTCAGTCAGCCTCTCCTCGTTTGTCTACTTTGTTTGCCTAGTAGATTCTACGGTGTAGAGAGTACCATGATTTAAAAAATGCGTTCTAGATGGATCCGTCATTTTTGTAGAGCTGATCAAAAAAGTATCTAGATTTAAATAAGAATTAGACATGTTTTTTTTTAGATGAGTCCTTCCTTTCTATAGAGAGTTGATCATAAAAACGACCTTGATTAAAAAAAATAAATACATAAATAAAATAGAATAAAATAAAAGGCGAGATATGCGTTCTAGATGGATCCTCCCTTTCTGCAGAGAGTTGATCATAAAAAGTACTTTGATTAAAAAAATGACATGCGTTGACAGAGCCTACAGTAGATGGTTTGAGCTTGCTCTAGAGCCAAGACGAAAGGTGAAACAAAATTTTAAACTGATTATATTAGCAAGATCCTTGGAGATATATCATCGTCACGGCTCACCGTTTTCGAATGCATAAACTTTCATTCAAACCAAATCAAAGAAATGGAATTCATGCACGTGCGTATTCTAAGCCAAATGTCATCGATCATTACCATATATTACAATATATTACAATTGCAGATTATAGTAAACAGTATAAAATCACATTACGTAATAATCAATTTGGGGCGTAACATGAAACAATGTTGAAATATGAGTAGGTAGACGCGCAAAATCATTCTTTCCCATCAATAATAACATACATTCAAAATTCTATTTAATTTTAAAAACGATAATCATTATCATGCATCATCATTATTATCAATCATGGTAGAGCCTTGGTTGAAGCATTTAGGAATTCCCAAAGTCATCAACATAACAGGATTACTGAAAATTAAATAAGAAAACCGTTGTGTCAGAATTTGAAATAACAATGGATTCACATAACAAAATGAATTAGCCTGTCGGAGTGATCTTTCCATAAATTACATAAGGAATTTATTTCTAATAACGCTATATGTTAATAGCCTATACTATAAGCATGGTAACATAACCTTGAATATGTTCAAGATAATCCACAAGCAAATAAGAAATGACAATAAAGAAAAAGAACAGCGAAGGGGTGAAGCAATATGGGTGGGAAGGAATAGTCAAGTGGAGTGAATAAAGGGGTTGAATGAGATTGGGTGGGATGAGGAAAGAGAGAAGAGAAAAAAGAAAAGAAAAAGAAATGGGAGAGGAGTGACGTGGGTGTGTGTATACAGAGTTGCTGGATTCGTCATTATTTCAGTGTACCGAGAACCATATGCACGTGCACATATAAACAGACACCAGCTCAAGTGTTATTTGTCAATAAAAATTCAAAAAGTTTATGCGAAAATTATTTCTTAACTCCACATGCCTGTCATACAAGAACATCAACATACTTCATTCTTTCTCCTTCTCTTTCCTTCTTTAATATCAAATCATTGCTAGGCTTAAAATACGTTTGGCTTTACATCGTTTGAAACATTTCTATAATAACTGCCATAAATTTTCAACAATGTTTAATCTCTTTGGCCATAAATTCGTGAAAAATGACAAAGAGAGTTTTTGTTATTGTTTAGTCTCTTTGGTCATAAATTCGTAACAAAAATGACAAAGAGAGTTTTTGTTATTGCCTAGTCTCTTTGGCCATAAATTCGTAAAAAAAAAAATACAAAAAGAGTATTTGTTTACGCAACAAATAATACAATCATCACTCTCACAGGAAAAAAAACGGAACAAGAATTGGCCTTATTACCTCGAAATTTAAGTGAACTAGCAATATGACTGAAACACTCCCTCTAAAAGTCACTGATGTTCTGCTTCTAAGACAAGGGATTGAACTATTTCGTTCTCTTACTGCTTTGACAAAGGAAAATAAACGTTGGATAGCTAATCGAAGAGAAATATGGATAATGCGACTCACAATTATCACGAAAAGAACAATGAGAAATGATGCAGAATTCCTGAAGAATCACCAATATAAAAAATCTACGAATTTTGTCTTTCAGTTATAACAGTAGTCCATTACATCCAAAATTAATCAAATAAAGAGTGAAGTAGTAATGATTTATTTATATATATGTGTGTGTGTGTGTGTATGCATGCGCGCGCACGTTTGTGTCTGTGTGCGCGGGGGAGGGGGTGGGTTTGCTTTATTCTATTTTCCAATCTAGTGTGCATCAGCCTCGATCACAATTACTGCGTTGTTCTTCCTGCACGTTGCAAAATATATCATTATTATTATTTGTTCTTCCTGCCCGTTGCGAAAGGTATTATTATTATTTTATTATTATTATTATTATTATATTATTATTATTCAACTTTGAGTATAAAATTTCATAGCACAAGTAAGAATTACCATAAAACACAGTAATCATACCTCAAAAGAACGAAAGATATATACAGAAAGATGAAAACACATACAAACAATATTATATATATATATTGGAAATGTTTACGGGCCTTTTAGTTTCGCGTTCTCAACCCCTTTTTGTTGAGGTAAAACTGTATGTTTACGTTGGCGAACATTCACTAATATATATTCTCAAGGATTTGTTCAAGCTTAGATTTTTCTTCTATTCTATGTAACATCAAAACATTTTGGGTCAATTTCAAGAATAGTTTTAGGGAAAGTTTTCGTTCTTTTAACAGACATTGGATTTTTCTTTAAATAAAACTTATGAGATGTGGTAGCCTAATGGAAACTTCCCTGCTTGGCATTCGCCAGACTCGGGTTCGACACCCACTCAAGCTAGATAGTTTCTTTAGCGTCTGCAACCTCACCATTCTTGAGAGCAAAAGATTGGGGGAGGGAGCCTATAGTTCTTCTACCTTCCGAGTCGTCAGCAGCTATTGCCTAGCCCTCGCTGATTATAGCTTGGATGGAGAGGATGCTTGGGCGCTGATCATGTGTATATATGGTCAGTCTCTAGGGCATTGTCCTGCTACGGCATTGTTACGGTCCCTTGCCGCTGCCATTCATGAGAGGCCTTTAAACCTCCAAAACTTAAGCTATCTACCTGATAAACCTATCCCCAACCTAATTTATTCTTGGCCAATTTTACTCATTTTCGTATCCTTTGATATCATCGAACGAGTGACATTGAAATGCTCATTAAGAGATAAAACGCAGAGATCATTGCATTGAGATATTTCTGGATACACGAGACTTATATTCTCCTTTTGAAATCCCTGGATGCTTATCTGCGTCTGTTCCTGTTGAATGCACCCTCGCATTTAAGACATCTTTTGCCTTGGTGGAAAAATGTCGCCGATTCCGACGAAATATAGATTTGGGAGATTTTATTGAGGATTTTATATTTTTCTAGTGTTGATGGTCTGCTAATATTATTATTACTAGATAACTACAACCCTAGTTGGAAAAGCAGGATGCTATAAGTCCAAGGGCTTCAAGAGGGACAGTGATCAAAGGAAATAAGGAAATAAACTGCAATTAAAAGTAATGAACAATTAAAATACTTCAAGAACAATAACATCAAATCTTATCTTTCATAAAAAAACCATAAAAAAACTTATATCAGCCTGTTCAACATAAAAACAGGCTGCTGCAAAGTTTGAATAACGGAGAATTAATCGACTTCACGCTCGTGAAAACTGCGATGCGTCCAAGTGCTTTTAGTGCCCAGAGGGCCTTTTAATTAAGCGCTGGAAGGGCCATGACTCGAATACCAACTATCAAATTCATTCTTCTTGGTCTCACAATAGAGATCCCGCAGGTCATACATTTCTGACGCTGCCACTACTTCTGTTGTTTTCTTTGTCATTATCATTTTCCGTCGTTCCTGGGTGGTAATGTTCTTCAAAGCCCTTCCTTTAATGTCATGAGAATTTTGAATGGTTAATAATCATATTTTTTGCCAATAGACCTCAAGCAATTACATATTTTCTCGAATTAGATTCTCTCGTAACAGATACTTAATTGTTTAATATTTCTTTTCTCGGAGATTTGGAATGTACCAAGGTTATTAATTTGGGTGGTAAAATTAATTCGGTTTTTTGTAATGGTGATCCCGAAAGCGTCCACGGGATACTGTCGGGGGAGATTAATTACTTAAGAATTTTATGAAGGCTTAATTATGCTCCATGGAATTTCATGAAGGTTGATTTATGCTCAGTGGAATTTCTTAATTAACTAAAAGTGCTCTAATGTTCCCTGAATGGAATCATGTGGTCGACTAGTGGGCATATTTATTAATTTTAGTGATCCTAAATGACGGATGTTATTATTCGAATTATGCTACTGCTGCTGCTAAACTTTGGTGTGAAGCTCTAAAAAAAATAATTATTTTAAATTAATTCTCGAACAATTAACAGCATAACGTAATTCAGCCGATAACATCAGTAGAGAAGACAAATGTGATCGCCTGAATCAGGTTATATACAATAATTGAGAGAAACTGGTTTTAAGCATTTGAAGTTGAAAGCTGTTTTACCTTGTGACCAAAATAGAATTTCTTTCACATTTTTTTTTTAAAAAAACACTACTAAAAAAGAGGGAACTGTTATCTATACCGAGTCAGGTTTAAGAAAAGTAGACAGTGGACATTCTCGAGCCCAGTTGCCTTGGATAACCTTAATGATTCAAGGTTATACTGTTATTTATCCTCACTTCCTTTCAAACACACAAATGATACCCAGGAACAACCTTTCAATATGACTGTGGTTGGTAACTTGTTTTGTGGAAAGTTTCTTTTCAAGATTTTGTTGGAGTTCTAAAAGTTGTAACTCGTACCATGTTGAGCAAACTTGTTTCTATTGCGGGGAACCTTTGCTTTATGTGCATATCACGTCATGTTGCACTATATCTTTGATATTGGATATCATGGATTACTGAAATAATGTAAATACACACACTATATATACATATACATATAGATAGTTAGATAGATAGATAGATATATGAGACATCAAAAAATTAGAATAATATGTTGTATAGGTAATTATCGTTATCACTAGCTAATCTACAACCCTAGTTGAAAAGCAAGATGTTTTAAGGTAAACGGCTCCAACAGGCAAAATACCCCAGTGAAGAAAAGAAATATATATATATATATATATATATATATATATATATATATATATATATATATATATATATATATATATATATATATATATATATATATATATATATAAATCACTATTTTCCTGTTAAATCAACTTGAATCAAACATGCAGACAAACGTCCTTCAATTAGCGTCTTGAACCCGCACCGCGCCAAATGTAACCGAAACATGCAAAGCCACCAACGGGGTTCACAACCTGGCAAGACGACAGCGGCCACGAGGTCATTTGGTATTCCAGCGAGGATTGCAGTTCGGAGGGATACCCATCATCTGTGCTTAGGTACAGACGCCAAAACACTGACATCAGGTAGATCATGAATTCAGATCAGCAACGGCTTACGCTTAGCCTTTTTAGGCATGCACATACAACTTCCATGTATTCTCCTACCACAGGTTGCTCTGTTCACGTACGACAATGTAATCGCTTGCTTTGTCTACTGAAACATTATGGCCGTTTAAATCTAGAGATATACTTCTATCACTATTGTTAATAGTAATGTGACATTAACATTACGAGAACTACTAATAATTAGAAAAACAACAACAAAAAACTACGTTTCCTTTACATGATTAATTCCACATATAAAGAAAATTTTCTAGCTATGATAATTCCAGTTTTACCTAAGACAAAATACTTCAGCATAGTTATCAACGTCAACGTTAATTATGGAAACAAAATAAAAAGAAAATATATTTTCAAATATAACTCAGGGAAATATGACAATAAATCATAATTGTGTAAGAAAATTAACAAACACAACCACAGAAAAGTTGATTCACCATGTGATATGGAAACCTTTGATTAAATCAGTCTGTTTTTATTACTTGCTAATGGAGAGAGAGAGAGAGAGAGAGAGAGAGAGAGAGAGAGAGAGAGAGAGAGAGAGAGAGAGAGAGAGAGAGAGAGAGAGAGAGAGAATCATTATACACAAAGAAGCAATCAAGCGGCATGATTAGTGGCTGGATGCTAATTTAAAATGATGATTGAGAGAGAGAGAGAGAGAGAGAGAGAGAGAGAGAGAGAGAGAGAGAGAGAGAGAGAGAGAGAGAGAGAGAGAGAGAGAGGGGGGGAGAGAGAGAGAGAGAGAGAGAGAGAGAGAGAGAGAGAGAGAGAGAGAGAGAGAGAGAGAGAGAGAGAATATAATAATTAAATTTACGTCTATTTATGCAGCTGCAATTAGCGTTCCAATCAGATAAAAGGTTTCGAATAATAATAATAATCTTCAATGCCCTTGAAGAACCTAATGAATAATTTCCATACAAGATTAAAGTAACCATTAACTGGTGATAGATTGCCTTATGCACGGTGTTCATTTTAAATTTATTAGTAATTCTATTGAAAAATAATTGAAAATAATAATACAAAATCTAAATACCAATACATGGTACGAGGAGATAACACGATTCTAATATATCTACAACGTAGGCAATTAATTTATGACCTAACATACTTACCACTTACAAAGAGACTCGTTGGAAGATAACACATATCGGTTTGCGATCCTACTTATGAAACAGACATTAGAAAATCTCTCCCGATAAGGTTTTAGGGTAAATCTAATCCAATAATATGAATACCTATAAGACACGCAGATGCAAGGAAACGTTGCAAATAATGATGAAATGTAGATTAAACGTAATTTTCAAAAAAAGGCAATAAATCTTAAAATTTCCCACATGGAAAAAACAGACAGCATGAGTATTAAACACCAACCGATGCTTTTAATACTACGTTATTTGTGTAATTTGTTTTAAGCCACAACCAGGCAAGGCTGTCTGCAGAAGACGGAATGAACTTCCCCAAGAATGACGGCCCTCTGTTCTGCTCTGGCCCTTCCACCGTCGAAACCACACAGAGCGTTCTCGGTATCAAGAGACAGATTGTCCACAAGCTCCTCCTCACCATATGTTCTACCCAAGCCATCAGCCGCTGGCACGGTGAGTGTTGGTATTCACAATTTTCGACATTTTAACAGACGTCACCTTGACATAGTTGGATCAGGGGGTTAAATCTAGGATACAAAATGCTGTTTGTAGTTGCAGTTGTGGGTATTCAATGATTTAAGCATTTCTTTCAAATTTTTTCGTCCTTAAATCAGACTGATCGGCTGTTTTGTGAAGTCACTAGCGCGAATTTATCTTCCTGTTGATCTGAGTTCCTCGTTGTCTTAAATTTTGGTAGATACTATATCTCTTTCAAACTTTAAGATTCTCATAAAACATAAAATTTCGAAAAGTATTAACTAAGCAACGGTGGGTTTTCTTCGTAAAGATCTCGCAATAAATTAAAACCTGGACTTGAAATGTATATGATTAAAAAATAATTAAAAATGTGTCGGGTATCACATTGACAGAATAGAAAAGTAGGCCTCTGTAAAATAAAAAAAAAAATTAAAAAAGTTGAAAGCAATAAAGTCATAACATGACCAACCACAAAACAGAATATCGTAAATGATGTAGAACCAGAACAGTTCTCTTTCGGAGCATTTGTCACGAAACTTTAACCTCACAATTACAAGGAAGTTGCATTTTCCATTGTATAGGGTCACTTCAAACGTCAGATATTTGTCAGATCTTATCAAAGCTGGCTTTTGCCACGTCAAACAAGTCCTGCTATTAAAACAATGGTTTAGATGCTCAAACGCGAGTATCTTAAATGCTGAGGAATTATACATTCAAATTATATTGTAATTACCAAACGTTACTTACCGGTAACATGCCTCAAAGACTTGTTGCCTAAAATGCAAAACATTGAGTAGTTCTCATCAAAAAGAAAAAACAACAAGTCGCGACAATATTGTTGAGCAAATTCAGGTATAATTAAAGTTATAGGCCTATTAAAATTAAGGCAAATAGGCAAAACTTTAAACATGGTTGCAAAAAAAAGTTTATTTAGTAAGGTTCACGTATGCAGGTAAAGTTAGCTCGAAAGATAGGAGAAATCTGGCAACTCCACAGTGTAAAACGGCTTAATAAAAAAGTTCTATATTAACATAACCTTAAGATTATCGTTTTCTTATTTTGTGTAGTATATTTATCCAATGCTTCTCCATTCATCATCTCCTACTTCACACTTCATAGTCCTCAGCCATGTAAGCATGGGTCTTCCAACTCTTCTAGTGCCTTTATTTAAAAGCTCAAGACAGAGACGACTGGTGAAATCTGAGGCCCTTTGCGTCAATAGGCGTAGAAGAAGATAATGATATTTATCCTAAATAATATCGAGACTTAATTAGCATTTGTATGTAATAACGTAAATATTTTAGTACGAATGGTATTACATTCTATTTTTTTGGAGCTGTCAGATGTCTCCTTAGCTTCTGGTGTGCACCGATAATCATGAAGCCAACAGTACAAAGTTATCTTTGTAAGGCCAATAAAAAAACTAAAGTGCAAATCTATACAGAAACTTTTTGTTTTATATTAAAAGTAGTAATTTCTGCCTATACATTCCTAAGCTGTTGGTGATCAATTGTGTTCGATTTTTCATCATAATACACAATTCAATATCATTTCGGGTTATGTTACCTGCGCAGAGAATGATCTATTCAGCATCCCTCTAATTAATAAAATGATTGCATCTTGTTGGAAGAGCTTCTGATCCAATCTTCAAAACATTGACCTATCAAGAATAGCCACGTGTTTACTTGTAACATACTGTCCGGGGGATGGGGGAACCATAAATTACTAGTTAAAGAATGAATAAGGCAGTGACTTATTTTTTTGAGCCAACCCCTAATGGAGGAAATGTCCTTCACTCATGGTTCAAGAATCGTGCCCCATTGCCTGGCATATTTTTTGAGAAGGGAATTCGTTACTTATCTATCCTTCACTGTATAGTTCTTGAATGTAACGTTATTATCTAATGTCTTCAGCAATAACGAAAAGGCCACGAGTTGGTTGCAGAATGGTGCATTCATGAGTTTTTCGTCTTATAATTTATGACTTATCAAGGCCTGTCGCCTTTTCTCAGATATTTCCATGTTAAACTTGAAGGAACTTACGGGAAAATTAGCCTGTAGCGACATTACATAGCTCAGATGAAAATAAAATGAGCTTTGTTCTAGGTTGATGGTTAAATAACAATGCCTAAAAAGATTCTGCATCTTGTCATAAGAACAAAGTAAACATTAACTATTATTCCTTAAGACTAGAACATCTAGAAACCCCAAAGTAGTATATATCCTGTGAATCTTATAGAAGGCACCAAAATATTTAATACTGTTAAGATATTTTCCTCTGGCAGAGGACACCACTAGGTAGTGTTTAGAGAAGGTACACCTGGTTTACAAACATTCAGTAAACACTGTGTTGCTCAGTATTTGAGCTAACCGACAGTCTATAGCCGGAACTAATTCTTGTCTACAGTTTTTGTTTCTAAATACTTATTTATTAATCATCAAACATGGTTCCATGAACATGAATTTTAATCACGGAACCAGTCCCCATAAATGCTATAATTTTACCTTAATAAAATAAAACAATTCATCTAAAAGTACCTTTCTAAATAATAACCTGATTTCCAAACTAATAAGATTTTAATTATAATACAAATTATATAAAGTATACCTGCTTAATCTATTAATAAGTCCACGCTGCTTTTTATAGAAACACATGATATATTTGCAAGCAAATGGGACCACTTCCCATAGTTTACTGGATTTGATTTATGGAATTTAGACCAACCCAGGGCCATACAACCAAGCCTTGGGTTCGGGGAAGCCATTAAGGGTCGACGTTCAACTGAGGGAAAATCTCGCAATAGCACTGTTAAGTTTATTATTTATTATTAAAATGGAATAAATTAACCAGGCAAATGAGTCAAGCTCGACACTTTCTGAGCTGTCACGAATAAATTCGGGAGGTAAAAACATTATACTTAATAATAAAATAGGAAAATAATATCATAAAATTATAGGATAAATTTTTTTAATAAAAACCTCAGATAGATAGAAATGTAAATCTTGTTTATAAAACCCAAGTTTCTTAAAAAGTTAAAATCTTAGACAGAAATTTTGAAAGTCCGATATGTTCAAAAAACTTTTCCTACCAAAACATTATTAAGTAAACGTTGAAAGAGGCTAGAGAGCACGATGGAAGAAATGAAGCAAAACAGAGGTAAAGAAAAGTGCTAAAAGTGGGAGCAGCTAGGGGACGAAGGGGCGCTGTAAAGACCCTACTGTATAGGAATGCTTACAATGCACTGTCCAATTTGTACTGTTGGCATTACCGCCCACGGAGGATAGTGTATTGGTACAAAAGCCTATAGAAATTGTGGCAAGTCAAAAGAAAATGATTTCATTTACAAGTTTTGAAGACACCATATAAGAAAGATTGGATTTGCAATAATCAACTTTGGTGGATTTTTAAAGTTTAAAAAGAAAAATTACATATTTTCAATATTTTATTTATAAACTAAATTGACATATTTTTCAAGATGTTAATTTTTTTTCTTTTATAAATAAAGGATGACTACTAAATTGGGTGTTTCGTTTTTCATTTCGTATGCTTTGCAGCTCAAAGTCCAAACCATGCCACTGGTCCTCCAGCTGCTACTGTTCACACACGCACTAGCAGATCGCTGAGCAGGGAGCGCTGACAGAGCAAAATCTTCCTTTGCAGCCTTTCATACAGGAACACTATCAGTTTCCGACAGCTCGCTGCAATAGTGCGTAGTATTGTCCAACATAATCTGCCACGTCTCTCCTTTCTGTATCCATCCCCATTCAGAAGAACTGTTCGTGTCTGGATTGGACATGGTTGCCTGACCACAGATGATCCCAGCCTGATAGGACGCACGCTTGGCGTTGGGATCTCCAAAATATTGACATATCTAGACTAGCCATGTGTTTACTTGTAACATACTGTACGTGGGCGGGTACTTCATGAATCAGCAGTTAGAGGATAAATACGGCAATGATTGTTATTTTTTAGCCAACCCCTGATGGAGGAAATGGTTTGATGTCAAATCATAATATAATTATATATATATATATATATATATATATATATATATATATATATGCATATATATATATATATATATATATATATATGTGTGTGTGTGTGTGTGTGCAAAGATATAATTATAAATATATACACTGTAGGAGTGGTATATGATAGGAAAATCCCAATCTAGGTAAAAGGCTAGATCTATAGTACAGTAATAAGACCAGTGTTAATGTATCGATCAGAAACTTTGGCTTTAAGACGAAAAGAGGAAGCAAAGCTTAAGAGAACTGAGATGAGAATGCCAAGGTGGATTATGGGAATATCACTGAAAGATTGTAAAATGTTAAAAATAAAAAGAATGGCAGGTGTAGTAAAGATTACTGAGATGATAAGTGTGTCACGACTGAGATGGTGTTGGCACATGATAAGGATGGATGGTGGGGAGGGAGTGAGAAGGTCTTGGGAGGAACCTGTAAAGGGGGAGAAAATCAAGAGGAAGGCAGAGAATTACAAGACAAGATAAGGTGAAAAATGCTATGGAGAGAAGAGGTTTGGTGGAAGAGGATGCCTTTGATCGAAGGCATTGGAGAGGGCACATCATGCAACCAACCCCTTAATGTAGGGATAACGGTGGGGAAGAAGATACTGTACGTATGTATATATACCTACAGGAATACTATAACGTATAATACAGGTATATGCACAGACTATCATCATCCAAGCCATAGGGCTAGTAGGCCTATAGCTACACCAGAGCAGTACAATGGTAAAATCAAAAGGTGTTTCACTGGTTAATAAATTATCCAAATGAAGAGCACTTATCTAAAAAAAAATTTAACAGTAAGAAGCATCACTTTATGCTTGAATTCATATCAAAAGAGATTGCACATATGCGTGACCAATTGTTGAAATATTTTGCATACGGTTACTGGAACGACTCTACGAGTAACAGCCGTGTAGAAATATTTACAATTAACCATTAACCTAGTTTAAAACTCATTCATTACAGACCTGGTAACCACCATAGCTTGTTAAAAAGTAAATTACGGCCGTACACAGAGACTTCCAAAAATGAGTGCCCTGCTTTCTGGAGAACAGAAATACATTTACCAGAGATTGAGAAAATGGTGAAAACACTTGAGATTACATTAGTTTAAAAATCCCACGGGGGCATACACAATTTAAGTAGGCTTTTTTTTATGAAAGTTCGGTCACATTTATGGCGCTTGCCCACATAACCCCTCAACCCTCTGCCAGGATTGATAGAAAAGTTGATCATATTTATTTCGCATCAATCGTCCTAATACAAATTTGCATTTACTATCAAGTAAGCGATATATTCTTCAAGACAGCTAAAGCTCTTCATTGTGTACACTGATATATTATCTATTACGGTTATTGAAATCACTGATGTTAGGTTTAATTTTGGATTTAAATACACGATGCCAGATTCAGTAAGAAGTCCGTTGAGGATGGGGTCTCTGAAATGGATGTACTACATCTTTGTTCATCTATAAAGATATCCAGGAACCTATCTAGCTTCCGTTTAAATGTGTCGAAGGGCTGATTCGTAACGCTTGGGATACACTGGCGCAGACACGTCCTTCAATTATGAGGCCGTAACAGCATAAGATGAAAAGCATGTAAACGTCTGACAACCAGTTACAAGGCTATGGTGGAATTAGATGACACGTGTCTTGCTTTAGTGGGCATGTTGGAAGATTTTATATCAAGATCTCTTTGATTCTATAGATGTGTATAATCATATAATAGTGTTTGTAGAATTACCTTGAACGCCCTCTATCCGGTCTAATTAGCCATTGTTAGTTAGGTGCAGGGACCATACTGGTGAACAGCAAACTATAATTAATTGTCTCATTAGTGTCATCCAAAGTGTGGGCGAAGGGGGGGGGGGGGTTAATATATCTGTATCCACGCAGCCTACTCACAACAGTTGGCTATTGTTCTATCATGAGGTAGAGTTGTCTTGCTTGAGGAGTTGAGAACACTTGGGCATATCATTGCTCTTTCTCTAGTTTTTTTTCAAGTTTTTATACTTTATTATGAAAGGTTTATTCAAATATTATGAAAGGTTTATTCAAATATTATTACTGTTCTTAAAATATTTTATCTTAACTGTTCATTACTTCTCTTGTAATTCATTTCATTATTTCCTTTCTTCACACGGCAATTTTTCCATATTAAAGCCCCTGGGCTCATGGCATCCTGCTTTTCCATCTAGAGGTGTAGCTTACCTTAATAACAACAAAAACAACAATAATAATAATGATAATAATAATAATAAAGTAGACAACAGTAAGTAGACAGAGATGGTGACTCCTATAAAGTCCTTCGACACGGTCCTAAGTTGTAATGGCATTGTTATGACGAGCAAGACAACGACAGAGATTTCTTGATTTCCTTCCTATCAGTATCATTTTCACCTGGTTAAAGGTTGCTTGTTTCTTTGGGCCCAGGCATAGATTATACTATCTGGTTTATTTTGAAACGTGATATTTTTCACGGGATTTAGACAAGTCTGGGACATGGGATCCGTCGGCATATAAGGGTATAAATGAGTTTTGTACATTACTCAAAGAGAGAGAGAGAGAGAGAGAGAGAGAGAGAGAGAGAGAGAGAGAGAGAGAGAGAGAGAGAGAGAGAATCACTTGTATGTAAAATTACAAGGTTAGGGAGTCAAAGACCAAGTATAGATAAAGAAATTGAATAGGACTGTACCAACCGTGTGTCACACAATTGTACATAATTTCTTTTGTATATATTATGCTTGTATCTTCGCTCTTCCCTCGCACTAAAACGAACCTGAATGATCATGTCTCCGGTTTTGCTCTGTGACATTGTCTGTCTCTCCAACATGTTATGTCCTGTTGCCTTGAGGTTTTGTATATAAAGGAGAGTGTTCCTTAATAAACAACTCAGTTGATTGCATCCTGCCTTTGAGTTCACAACCTTCTCCCTTTCTCCCTGCTTCGTCACAGGACAAAACAAGTGTTGATATGATATATTGTACATCCAAAATTTAGCAGGAGGATGAACAAGCGGTCTGCATACACAGAACGGGAATCTTGAGCTGAACAGTAAAATGAGGTCGATAGAATCCTTAGACGTAAAGAAAAGAACCAGGAACGAAACAAAAAAAAAAAAAAGGGGGGGGGGAAGAAGAGCAAAGGATAAGCATAATGCGAATCTAAACAAACAAGAAACGTATTATCGTAATAACTGAGACGAGAATAAACATGAAAAATCGAGAATTAAGAATAAATTTCTCACAAATTACGCAATTTCCGGTGGGGTTAAAGATATCGACAGAACAAAAAAATAATGATCAAACAATCTTTCCGAGGAAGAAATGTACACACAGCACAGAGTTTGTTTATAGTCTAGGCGAGAGGCATGACTCAGTTAATAAGAAGCTTTTGGTAAATCAAATATTAATAATTTGAATCATATGATAATTATCATAATAATTCTTGAAATAATAATAATAATAATAATAATAATAATAATAATAATAATAATAATAATAATAATAAATAAACAACTAGGCAACAGTGCAGTAACCCCTTAGGTAAAGAAGAATTGTTTGGTAATCTCAGTGTTTATCATAATGTTTATCATAATATTCAACGATATATAACGATGAATTTTAACATGATCTTCGTCTTGACTTGTAAGAATTAAATTGTCCCGAGGTTAAATTCCCTCGGATTTTTGAGTACCACAAAGCCATAAATGCTGCATTATCCTAGTCTCTGTTACGCTTACTATAAGGAAATACTAAGATTCATTGTGCTATAAAGCAACTTCTCTTCCACACACATGAATAAAATACAGCGACAAAAATAACAGCATAAGAAAGAATGAATTTCAACTCACAATTTCACACAATCTAATTCATGGAGCTAGTATACGTGTCGAGGCCCTGTCACGTCACTTATGGAGGGTTGATTTAAGCAGTAATATACTGCATACTAAAAAAAAACATCCAATAAATTATCATTATTTAATGACACTAATTAACGCAAACCATCCATCAATTTTCATATAAAAGTGAAATAACATGAAAACCCTTATCGCCTCTACTTGTATGGAGCGGACTGCGAATGAGTTTTAGTCGAGCAAATATTTTGAGTGAATATATTTCACCTTTACTTTGGTGTTTTTGCCGTCCAGTACCAAAATATAATAGCCCTTAATTGATTACGTAATAAGAGGGTTGACGTCACAATAGTCGCAGGACTTTATGAAACATTACCTGCATGCATTACCCTTACGATATGTCGTGCTCAGAACGGATGGCAATGCAGTTACATATACAAAAAAAAAAAAAAATTAAAGGTCCTGTTGGTTTGTCACTTAGCCAAAAAAAAAAAAAAAAAAAAAAAAAAAAAAAAAAAAAAAAAAAACTTGTAAATACTATGAAGAGATTTTCAGCAGAGTAATATTCATTACGAAATGGCTAGAATTAGAATTACAATTGGAATCAGTTTTAACACCGACTACGGCAACACAGAAAAAAGAAAGAAATATGTTTACCACACACACTAATCCTATCAACTATCTCCTAAAGGAATTCGCCTCCAAGCAAAATAATCTCTAACAAAAGGATGAAAAGGGGAAAAGGACTCGAGGCAGGCAGGGGGAGCCAGGTGGTCTTGGAGTTAGGTATCTGGGTGACCGCAGACAGCAGTAAAAAAAAAAAAAAAAAAAATGAACTCCAGTGACCTTCATTCTTACTCTTCTCCCCATTTCCTCCTGTGAGCCTTTACTTCCGATTAGGTTATCAAGTGGATATGTGATGTGGTACTAGATAATGAATCTTTTAGTTAAAGAAGCTGTCAAATAAGGTACATGGAAAAAAAATTAGTGAAAAAAAGAGTAACCGTACACAAGTTATAGTGTATGATATGACGATCTGATTTTCAAATGTATCTACTTTAGGCGAGTAGGCCTATAGGGCAAATAAATGTTGTGCGTTCTGCTACCAGCCCAAGCTCCGATCAATAAGTTTGCTTTGGTGTTTTGTTTTGTTTTTTCACGGCCTCAAACTTTACGGAAAAGATCGCCAGAAGGAAAATTTTCCCTAATTCTTAAAACATTTTCAACTAATTAAAGAAAAAATTTCCTTCATTCGTAAACATTTTCAACCAACTAAAGACAATTTTCCCTTCATTTTAAAACATTTCCCACCACCTACAGACAATTTCTCCTTCATTATTAAAAATTTTCATCCAGCTAGAAACAATTTCGCCTTCATTCTTAAACATTTTCAACCAAGGACAATTTTGCCTTCATTCTTAAACATTTTCAACCAACTAAAGAAAATTTCGCCTTCATTCTTAAAAAACATTTTTAACCAACTAAATTTCTCCTTCGTTCTTAAACATTTTCAACTAAATAAATTTCTCCTTCATTCTTATACATTTTCAACCAACGAAAGATAATTTCGTCTTCATTCTTAACAATTTTCAACCAACTAAAGACAATTTCGCCTTTATTCTTAATCATTTTCAACCAACATAGATACTATGCGATTTTCTTGAACCACATTCGATAAACTTTTTGTGCGAATGCAAACATAAAAGACTAATACATTATAAATTATTCAAACTACCATTCCCCGGATGCTACGGAACAGTCCTTTTGCCTGGATTAGCACTCTTCCTCTCCCAGAGACCCGGAGGACTTGTCACTTGATATAATCACAGGCCGAACAGAAAATATTTGTCGGGAGAAACATCTCACAAAATCTCAAGTTTCAAGAGTAGTAAACATTTAGGAGTCACATTTACTGTTCTTCGGGATTATCGCATACGATTAGTATGGGATCTTTCACACACTGGTCTGGGAATTGTTCAGCATTTAAATATTCAGGATTCCACAAGATACATTTTTTTTTCGCATTTTGTCTTGATATCAATCTTGTTACCAGAAGCTGTTTATTTGTGTGTTGGACGTTTATATTGAAAAGTTTATGATCCTGATATTGCCTATTGTTTTTCGCTTTGTTTATTTTTCCTTCAGCAAATTTTGCTACTGTGTCTTTGCATATAAGAATAAAAGTTCCCTCTCACTTATTCACGAAGTGCTCACTATTGGGGCTTACTTTATTTGATGACAATTACTAGGTTTTCACTTAAGTATTACATCGAATCATTTTATATCAATTCCATGTAGTATTATGTCCAACGCACGTTAAAGAAATACATATCTACAAAAATACTTCATCGTTATTTTCGATTATTTCAAGTAAAATGGTGAACAAGCTAATTTTATTCAACAAACATATAGACACAATATATTGTTACTTAATTATGATAGATATAGTCCTATTTGCGGAAAGATATAACTGTTTCACAAATTGCTCCTAATCCGATTAAAAAAAAATTGGGCATACATCACATGAGAATAATCACACCTTCAAATGTAAATAGTCACTTCAGTCAATATATTATCTTTCACAGTGCTTCGTAAAACTCCACCGTATCGAAGACATATTGGAGTTACGTAAAACCATAAACTAATGAATAGTAGTGAAAGACATTAAAAAATGACAAAAGACTCTGGACCTTAGGTCGGGTACCTCATCAATCTGGTAATAACCAGTTCTCCAGAGCGAGGAAGATAAAAATCTTGCTAAAAACGAATCACAATTAGTCTTCTAAGCTTATATAAGAGATTTTCATATCAATCAAATTGAACTGGGTAAAAAAGCCATAAAGAAAAATCCCTTATAAGTTATCTATAATTATACTGTTGAATTTCAGATAGGCTAATCGCGATAACAAAAACAAATTGCAAATGAATCATTACGAAATTAACCATCTCCATAAAAAAAAATAAACTGAGCAGTGTTAGAAGAAAGACACAAACAGCCAACTGTGATCTGATAAGAGGATGCCTTATCTTACTTGCCTTTAAAGGAAATATAAAAAAAAAAAAAAAAAAACAATAACATCACAAGGGGCTTAGAAGACGATATCCTACAAGAACGAGGTTTGCTTTTTAGGCTTAAAATGGAAAAGGCAATAGGTTTCGGGGCCGACATAATGCCTTGAAAAGTGGCCCTTGACATTCAAGAATAAAATTAGTTCCACTAGCCCATTAAGGACGATGTCCACGTAATAACTCACACTCGCACATTCACACGCTCTAAGATAGGATCAGATCTTATGCAGAACAATGTACCTAATATTTCAGACTCAGATACGCTCAGTAGGAAAAATAAAAACACACACCAAGGCCCGCCTGAACAGACCTTTAGCGTCTGATGGAGGGCGAGAAATAAACCCGTAAAGGTAAGAGATCTCTCTCTTGTCAGGGATCCATCTTACACATTTGAAACCCTTTATCACTTTAACTCTAGACACGGAAAAGTAGTAACTTTTCCCAGTATAGTTTTCTAGGATTATAAATTCCCACCAATTCAGATCTCCGAAACCCTGCTAATGCTTCAATTCTTTCCTTGCAATGCGAGCTTAATTAAAATGGTCACGCATTTGATGATAGAGGGGCGTGTTTCGTTAATGCCAGACCAGGCTCCAAAATAGACTTCATATAATAATAATAATAATAATAATTATTATTATTATTATTATTATTATCATCACTAGGTAAGCTAAAACCACAGTAGGAAACGCAGGATGTTCTAACCCTAAGAGCTCCAACAGGGAAAAACAGCACAGTGAGGAAAGGAAATAAGCAAATAAATAAATTACAAGTAATGAGAAACCAAATTAAAACACTTTAAGCACAATAACATCATTAAAATAGATCTTTCATATAAAATATAAAAAGAACAGTATAGAACACGTTCCACACCACACAAAGGTTCCATAGAATTCTAAAAAAATGTCCTCGGATCACCATTCAACTTCATGCCATATCAGGCGGTCTAGGAGAGGGACGACCATCCTCAAAGGAACCCACTAATAGAAAAAAAAAAAAAAAAAAAAAAAAAAAAAAACTCACGAGAGAACGAAAGGCTCTCCACTTGGTTCAGGTGGCACACGCACAAATACATTTGCTATTATCAAAATGATCAAACCTTAGAAAACATGGATGTCAAACAAAGTTTTTTTTTTTTTCAGCTACTAAGTAGGAGACTAATTGCAGTTCTTTTTAAGAAAAGATGCTTGTATAAGTAGTGAGCTTATATTTTGAGAAAGATTTAAGTTCTTTCACATACATACATATATATATATATATATATATATATATATATATATATATATATATATATATATATATATATATATCTATATATATACATATATATATTTCCAGATGGGGTTCGAGTGCCCCTAAAATTCGTTAGTTCCTTTGGTCGCTGCAACCTCACCGTCCTTGTGAGCTAAGGATGGGGGTTTAGGGGGAGCCTATAGATCTATCTGCTATGTCA
Source organism: Palaemon carinicauda (assembly GCF_036898095.1). Classification (NCBI taxonomy): domain Eukaryota; kingdom Metazoa; phylum Arthropoda; class Malacostraca; order Decapoda; family Palaemonidae; genus Palaemon; species Palaemon carinicauda. The sequence continues at coordinate 18,328,236 of NC_090740.1, read as the reverse complement.
TCAGCAGTCATTGCCTAGCCCTCCTTGGTCCTAGCTTGGGTAGAGAGGGGGCTTGGGCGCTGATCATAAGTCACTCTCTAGGGCATTGTCCTGCTTCATAGTGCAATATCACTATCCCTTGCCTCTGCCATTCATGAGCGGCCTTTAAACCTTTAAATGTTTTAACCTCCTACAAAATAAAGCGAAATAACTTGTCATCAAATCTTCCAAAAGGAAATTATCAGGCACTTGTCTAGAAGCACTCCTACACATTTATGAGTAAATATATTGCGACCTTAATGTCTACTTTCAAAGACTATCTAGAAACAAATAATCCGTTCATTCAATTTCAGCCACAGTAAGCATAGGCTAATCACAATGTTACGCGCATACTTAACAATATAATGAATCAAATGATCAATATCTATCAATTACCAAAATATGATTAAAAGACTCATAGTCTTATTATACTTAAAATAATATAACCGGGCTCTCTCTTACATACATATAAATACTAACAAAGAGAGAGAGAGAGAGAGAGAGAGAGAGAGAGAGAGAGAGAGAGAGAGAGAGAGAGAGAGAGAGAGAGAGAGATTCGTATTTGAGGTAAGCATATTTGTTTAATCCTATCCTACATGCCACCGTGTGTGAACATGAGCAAATAAAAACAGTTCTTTCCAGCAGCTAATAACCAAGCAGTCTCCTTCACCTGCGTCATGGCAATTATGATGTTCCCGTAATGAAGTACGTAATCATCCATCGTAGGTCGTTTCAATAACCAATCCATTATGACCATTTTCGGCAAATCAGGTGATGCCCATTTATGTGAAAATGATCATTTCTTTTGTTGCATGTTACACAGGCTACGCAAACCAGCAACACCGCATGAAAAACAATGCCATATGAACGGTTGTGCCCGATGCAACTTGATAAACTTCAAAACAACTATACAGGAAAAAAAGCTTTAGTCTCTTTTCTGAACGTTATTCAAGGATAACATTTTCTTCTATATCAATGATTAGTTGTAAAATTGAATCATACACTTGGAAGTCACTTATGGTATACGCTACCATAAGCAGATAAGATTTATTGCAGTTACATTGCTTGCCACGACCCCTACTCTGATAGTTTTGTACTTGAAATTTTTTCTCTGAAATTGTTGGACATAGAAATTTTACAGAGAAGTGAAGAAACTGTATTAAAAGTAAAGTAAGAATTCCTTCGTTCCCTGACCGTTGTTCGCCCAAGAATAATTGTATTCAACCACTGTTTGATAAAGAGCACTTATTTTATGAATTAGACTGATAATTGCATAGACTTTCAAATAACTCAAATGTGCTCAGAGTTCTGTAATAACTTCTTCATGAAATACATATTATCAGATACAGATTAGACTCTGTCTCACTCCGCCTCTTGAACTTTACTTTATTTTGAATTATAATTGTTAAGAACAGTGACAATTCATGGTCCATTCAAACGTGAAAAATGCAACAAAACTGATATATAGTTCCCATTGAACGTCCATTATCATTGAAGCAACGTTGTTAAGAAAAAACAATTGCCGAGATTATGATCAAGTAAAGTCATGACGGGGAAGCGTTGCTGTGATAAGATATCGACAAAAGAACAGATGAGAAATCAGGCATGTGTTTATTTCTGGCATTAACTCCCTCTAATTGAAGACCGAGACCATAACTTATCTAATTCATCCGTATACAAAAATTCAATAATAGTGAGAGACCAATGAATGATTTTGCTTCCAAATGCCACTAATTAGAGTCGATAACCGTGTCATTTCATCATAGTTACGAGGCAGATGGTTCTCATAGTTTTAGAGGGGTACGGCTTGCCATCCTGCGCCTTAGGGAACACCTCCTTCAAAGGGGAATAAGCTGTGATTTGCTCGCAATCCTGTTATTTACTTACAATTTCCACAGGTTATGAGACACTTTACTAGGAAAACACACAGAAATTATCAGCCAGTGCAATGTTTTTACCTCAAATCTTATTTACATGCCAAAATCATATGCAGTAAAGACTAAAACCTTCACATCATGACATGTGTAACGTATCATCAACGCCTCGGATTTCCGTTTTACGAGGAGGGACAAAAAGACAAGCGAATAGACTAAAAATTGAGCCTTTTCGGTAGACAACGTGGATAAATAAGAAAAAGACAAAGAATTAAGAACGCAAAATCAATATTGTTGAGACAAGGACTCGAGGTGAGGGTTGGATTATACAAAGGATCAGTCTTTAGCAAATTCGTTTTTAACATCTTGACAAATAACATGACAAAGAAGGTAAGAGAGATGGCGCCATGGAAACTTTTATATTTAGATGACAATGCGTTAAGTTGCATAAAAGTGGAGGTTCTGGAAAAAAAATTCAAGAAGTGATAAATAAATAGGGGAATGAAGATATGCAAGTAAAAGACAGAATTCTATCTATGGAAAGGAGGGTATAAGGCAGGATTGGGAAGAAATAAAATGAGATGACAAGTTCAGATACATCAGGTCTGTAGTAAAGACTAAGGAGAAAATGTATGAAGATATAATACAAACGATACAAACAGCCTCTGGAGTCATTTGAGACAAAAAGAATGTCATAAGGCGGTGGTCAGACCAGCTATGCTCTACGGTACAGAAACAACCAGTATGACAAAAAAAAAAAAAAAAAAATGGACATAGCAGATATGAGAATGTTATGAATAAGAAATGAGTTTATAAAGGTCAGTGAAATATGGTGAAATATCAAGGAAAGTGTAGGAAATGAGACTGAGGTTAGATGATACGGACACTTACTGAGACGGAAGGAAGACCATAATATTGAAAGGCACACCATGGAGTTGGAGGTGAAGGGTACAAGGAGGCCAGAAAAAAATCTGAGAGACTATGTAAGGAAGACTTGAGAAAAAGTGGGACTTGATGAAGTAGGCCACAACTGAGGTAGGTGGCAGGGCACACCCAAAACGGAAACGCTGTATAGAAACGGGACTAACCTGAAGAGAGGATCATTAACATAATTAATATTTTTCCTTTTATTTTTTACGTTCTCTGGTATATCTCCATAACTTATTTGTGTATGACCTTGAGCTACAATAAAGTTTATCATCATCATCCTCATTATTAACTAGCAAAGAAATGGTAAAATGTGAAAATTTTTTTTTTTACCCCAATAGCATAATAAAGATGAGAGGGAAAAATCATTCGTTACGGACCTCATTCAAGCACAACTTCGCTAAAATAAAAAGATATTCAACTAAATAGAAGAGGAACCCACAGCAGGTGGCTGATTGGCGGGACCCAACCAAAGTAAATACTAACCATAAAGTGAAGAAATATAAGTATGTTTGGCCGATCATCTAGTCGAGAATCGAACCGAACTTCCTGTTGGATTCAGGACTCGTTTAACAGCTGCACTACATATAATTTTTTGTCTGACTATACAATTTCTGCCATTTCATAATTTTATGAAAGCACATGGATGACTGCCTAAAAGTGAATTGACTTTTAACATCTATTAATAGGGAAAGACATCACTAACCTTTACCATAAAATAGGTGAATTGTTGCTGTAATCCCTAATTATAACATATTTTATATGATATATAACATACACACACACACGCATACACACACACACACACACACCACACACATATATATATATATATAACATATATACATATATATACATATACATATATATATATATATATACATATATATGCATATATCATACATATATCATACATATACAGTATATATATATATATATATATATATACATATATATGCATATATATATATATATATATATATATATATATACACTACAAGTATAATTTCAAATAAGCAATAAATGCCCTTTAATACTGAATCAACTCCTATCTCTCTTTACATCAGAATGGCTAAGTCCAATGTCTACCCTTATTTCTATCGGCGCTAAGTTTTGAATCATTACCCTGGAAAAATATTCATCACAAACGGAATTTCCCTAGATGAGATCCGGTGGGATCACAAATACTACTATCAAAGGAGTACTTGTGGCTTACGTGAAAAAAGAAAAATCACACACACACACAAACACACAAACACACACACACTATATATATATATATATATATGCAAAAGACTCATCACCTGAAATAAATTCGATTTAAAACGAAAAACATTGAAATGTATAGTTTTCTTACCTTGAAATTTCTGCTGAACGCTTAATAGCTTTACAATATAATTTATAAATTAGCAAAACAATGATAAAAATTGCGTTCGCTTCCGTGAAACTCAAGAGAAATTTGCGTTTGCACGAGCACATTCAAACAACGGAAACAAATACAGGCAAATTGCATCTTGGCGAAACTAATGGTGAAACCTATAAGGGTAAATTTTCGCTGCATACGCACGTGTTCTCTCTCTCTCTCTCTCTCTCCTCTCTCTCTCTCTCTCTCTCTCTATCCATTTTACATGACGCTCCCAATCAATACAAGCAAAATTGTCACAAGAAACTCTCTTCTCTTGGACGCGATCATGAACAATAATAGCCAGATTCCAACACAACGCTTATAAATGACGAAAAAAAAATCATGACATTCATTCTCCTTGTTTCATGACGAGAGAGAGAGAGAGAGAGAGAGGAGAGAGAGAGAGAGAACTCAATATCGTGGCAAATGAGACTGCATCGGGAGATCGTGATGTGGGATTTCAAAGAAAAAAAAAATAATCGTAGAAAGAGTGGTATATTTCACTCCTTTTAAATCTAAATACTCTGTTTTTCTGTTAAAAAAAATTGTCTTGTATTAAAAAAACAGGATCATCATATATAGTTAAAAGAAAATATGTAACTACTAATAAATAATTATCTTGTATCCACAAAACAGGATAAAAGTTAAAAAAAAATGTAACTACAAATAATAAGTTTATTCAGTTTTCATTGTTAAAAGGTGGAGAAGTTACAAGGAAACAATGTCAATTTCAGTTACTATAAAGTTGAAGGAAATGGAAAAAAATATTCCAAAATCAATACTCAAAGTAAATTACAGCGTGACATATCAGGTTAACAATGGCCTGCATTCCCCACTCTAGTCCAAGGGTATATGAACTCTAGGACTTTCTCAGGAAAAACTTAAATGAAAATAACATATTTTACACTTTATTAATCGTGAAATAATTAAAATGTGAAACAATGGAATTTGTATTAATTTTATTCAAATTAAATATTCACTAAAATTGCTTCTAAAATATTTTCCGTGCCAGTTGAATTATAATCATAGGTTCATAAATCTATGGAAGCATTTAAATAAATGTAAAATATTTGTTTATAAAATGTTGTACGATGAATCTCATTCTCATTAATGTTTTTATGTACAAATTATAATATAAACTTAAATTCAACAGTATGAAAAATTCTATAATCCTTGATAACAAGAGAAAAGATTCCATTAACTGCTTTTGGGAGGTTAGTAAATCTACCAATCTTTTCCTAATTATCGTAGATGCACGATAGTTAGCCGTTTTGTAAAGATTCCATATTTTAGGCATAATTTCTGTTTATCTTTGAAACTATGACAGCTTTAATCTAATTCGTTTGTGATCTGTATTTGATAATCCAACTCTTCTTCCTTAACCCATACATCATGTTACCTACCAGAAAACAAAGCAAAATAAACTGCATTCACATAATGCATTGTATATATAACAACAACTGTCATTGTTTTCTGTGTAAAGAAAGAGGAAGCAAGAACAAAGTGGATATAATAACGAGCAAAATTCCTTGAAAATTCAATGCATATTTAGGCGAGGCATAAAATTTGCCAACATAGCCGACTACCCCAATAAAATTGCGAAAACGACCTACATAACTGGCAATCGCACCATGTTTAGAGAGTTCATAACCACGAACGGAACCCACGCAAAGTTTGGAAGAAATCTTGGCAAGTATTCAAGAAATAGATTGCGTTGCCTCCGCTGTGAACTGCAATAAAAGCCGGTCACCTACAGTCACTAACATACTGGAAACAAGCTCCCTTTCCTGGAACGTACCTGCAAACAGTTTTTACCCTGAAAAATTTACATAGAGACGAGTTTGCTGGAATTCGAAATTAGCAACGTATAGTAAATCAACATCTACAATAATTATTGCGAGAGTATGTATAAGAAATACTAAAAACCCACGTATTCTATTGGTAAAATTGCAGTTACTACCAGGAGAAACTCTTTTCAGTCACCGATCTGTAGAATCATTTCTTGAACATAGCAAACCTGCCGTTTTACATTTGAGTTGTGATGCAGCTTCCTTTACCCATACCATAATAGCTCTGGTTTTATTCTGGCTAACGACCGTTCATCCTTCCAACGTGGTATATATTTAATCAAAGAGCTTTTTCCAAGTTCTTGAATTTTATATTCACCGAAACGAAAAGCATAAAACACTTCATTTTGGGTTCTTTAGATCTCAAATTCTTCTAGAGTTTCCCTTCATGGTGTATATCTTCATGACAGTATCTTAGTCCTTCTGTATAATATAAGTACTTAAATTCATCTTTATAAGAACACTGAACCGGAGCTCCTGCGCCTAGAAATCAGCAGAAAACAAGTCCAAAAGTAGTTTCAATAGCACGAATGCTAATTTCTAGCCCCGTCCTGAAGTAAGACAGATCTTGACCATGCAGGTACACTATGTAAAAACAAATAGAGCACAGTATGAGAGAATCATTACGACACCAAGGAACGAAAGATAATGAAACAGTGGTGATCAGTTATGAATCAATGAGTGGTTCGTGCATTAAGACTGAATGGTTATGATACACATCGGACTCCGTGTACACCACCAACCTTGTACACACTCGTATGCGAAAGTGAATGCCAACATAGTAATGTTATTTCAGAAAAAAAAATAAATTTTAACTAATAACTACATAAAGATAACAATAATACCACGATCCTATGAATTACCAAGCAATGATAAAATAAATTTACTGCACTTAGGACCAATAGATTTCCTAGTCATGTTACGATTTATTTCCTACTAAATTCGAAAAACAGGACGAAAGAACTCCACTCCAAGATGCATAAAAGTACACGCTAGCCATTCCTCGATGTAATAAAAAGGAACCATGTTAAAATCTGTGGCGATACTAGCGATATGTTGATATTTGAAATAAACAAAAATCTTAGTTTCATTCTAATGGCACACTTTGCAGAAATATATCATTAATATAAACATACAGAAATAATAATATGGGCACGTACTCAGCAGTGATAGGTCCCATAATAAATGTAATAATAACTGTATTATTATTATTATTATTATTATTATTATTATTATTATTATTGTGCAGAAGTTGCAGTAGCAGCATTAAGAACAATAACTACGAATAATAGGAAATGAAATTTTTTATTCTATTTTCGTACCCCAAGCAATGAAAAATGACATTTCAGATGAGGTACATGTACCAGTACAAAGGAGGTAACAATGCCTCCAAACCTTTAGGCAACTATCCATTTTCCTTAACCCTAATTTCCAGTATCAACAAAGACATGTCATTCTCTGGAGACTACAGCCAATACCTCCTTTGGGGACATGAGCGCACACCAAACACGACCACTGGAAGATCACATAGAGAGAAATGAGTATGAGAGAGAGAGAGAGAGTGAGAGAGAGAGTGAGAGAGAAAGAGAGAGAGAGAGAGAGAGAGAGTGAGAGTGAGAGAGAGAGTGAGAGAGAAAGAGAGAGAGAGAGAGAGAGAGAGAGAGTGAGAGTGAGAGAGAGAGTGAGAGAGAAAGAGAGAGAGAGAGAGAGAGAGAGAGAGAGTGGAGTGAGAGTGAGAGTGAGAGAGAGAGAGAGAAGAGAGAGAGTGAGAGAGAGAGAGAGAGAGAGAAATTATATATATATATATATATATTATATAATATATATATAATATATATATATATTATATAATATATATATATATATAATATATATATATATATTATATTATATAATATATATATATATATATATATTATATATATATATATATATATATGTGTGTGAAAAAAATTAGTTCAATCACTATAATGCGCGTGATGTTTAAGCTTGCACTCAGCCAGTAGCTACACAATGCAAGGAAATTACATGTAATTCTATGCCTTATCAAAGTTTCAGTATACATACTAAGGAAATTAGAACAGCTACCAGAGGTCTAAGTAGTAACATAAAACTAACCATGTACTAACTTTTAAACGTCCGTTGTCAACATTCCACATGCTTCATTCAAATCTCATCATTATCTCCTCCTACGCCTATGGACGCAAAGAGCCTCTGTTAGATTTTAATTTCGCCAGTCGTCTATCTTTAACTCCTAAATCAATACCTATCTATTCATCCTCTCTCACGCCACGTTTCATAGTCCACAACATGTAGGCCTGGGGCCTTCCAACTCTTCAAGTGCCCTTCTGGAGCCGAGTTAAAAGTTTTGTGAACTAATCTCTCTTTGGAAGTGCGAAGAGCATGCCCAAACCATCTCCATCTACCCTCACCATGATTTCATCCACATGTGGCACTCCAGTGATTTCTCTTATAGTTTCATTTCTAATCCTGTCCTGCCATTTAACTCTCAATATTCTTCGGTGGCTTTGTTCTCAACTCTACAAAATCTGTTGGAGCTCTTCGCCCTCCCCAAGAGAGATTAGTTTACAAGACGTTTAACTGGGCTCCACAAGGCACTAGAAGAGCTGGAAGTCCCATGCCTATATAACTGTGTACTATGAAGCGTGAAGTTGGAAGGATGAGTGGGGAAGTATTAAATTAAAAGCTCATGATAGAGACTGGCGAAATCTAACCGAGGCCCTTTGCGTCAATAGGCGTAGGAGATGTTGATGATGATGTTATGCCATGACTCATGTCCATATAGTAACGCCGATCTCACTAAACTTATATACTGTATAGCCAGACTTTTATACCGTATGTAATTTCAGACGATTTGAGTCCGAATTTTGCTTAACCTAGCCATTGTCTGATTTGCTTTTTTCAATCTTTCATTAAACTCCAATTCTAAAGACCCTGTATTAGAGATCATAGTTCCTAAATATCTAAACGATTCTACCCAATCAATCCTTTCTCTTTCTGATGATATTTCATATCTATTCCATTTTCTGTCCTCATCATATGTCTTTCTTTAATTCATCTTGAGCCCAATCTCATGTGATATTTCATGAAATTTGGTAAGCAAGCATTGGCAAATCCTTTGGTGTTCTTGCTAACAAGGACAGCATCATCAGCATACTCTAGGTCAGCTACTTTCCTATTACCAATCCAGTGCAATCCTTCTCCACCATCCCCAATTCCTTCTATGCATTACAAAATCCATGAGTATAATCAGCACAGGTGACACCAAAATAAAATACACCCTAAAGACTATAAAACAAAAAAATGTATCACCAGTATAGCACTACCATATCATGACACTACACACTCAACAAGCAAACGAAATCCAGTTATCAACAACAGCAAGAAGCCTGAGTGAGAACAAATGAACAAAATGGAATGATTAATTTTGTATGTAACTCTTCGCAAATACAGCAGAAACATCAATTCCAAAAATGTGGGAAAGCTCTGAAAATATTTAAACATTTACCGAATACCTCCATTACTGTTTCATTGTCCGAGACCTGTTTATAATACTTAGCTCTGCGGGTTTATCAACAGAGGCGTAAAGTGGAGACAAAAATAGCAAACACGTCGCAGCAATTATTGCTTTTCTATTTAATGTGATCTTTATTCCGACTAAAAAGAAGCAATGGCCTCGTATCCCTCAGTACTATGCTGGTTTCATTTTCCCATATTAATTTGATGGTTTTCTTATTTCACTATAGCGTGAATAAAGAGCCAAATAAAAAATAAAAAATTGCATTCCCAAAAAATAGTTACATATAATCTGTCATTCGGATTTCTATGTGAAGAACTATACATCCATGATAGCTTAACTGATTTGCATACAAAATCAATAAATAAAACAATAAGTAAAAAACAGGATCTTTAAAAACCATGAGATGTTTTCAAATCTGACAAGTAACATAATCATAATGAAGAGATATATAAATCTCAATTAGTCGTATTCAAAGCATCTCAAGAACGTCAGTTCAATGTAAGAAATTCTTAGCTTAGACATTATAATACAAAGAGCATAATTATGGTCTATTCATGCGTCCTTTTACTTTTTTTTATCTATGACTTAAGGAGATCACATTACGCTCGGAAGACTATACAAAAAGCTTAAAATCTTTGAAAAGAAAATAATTGAATGCCAAAAGTCAACTGTCTTACTTTATATGTTTGAACATTATATATATATATATATATATATATATTCAATTATATATTAATAAATGTAATTGTTTATTGGCATGCATACATACACATATACTATTTAGTGTAATATATATATATATATATATATACATGTATATATACATACGTTTCAATTATATACTAATAAATATAATTGTTTATTGACATACATACATACACATTTAATATATAGTGTAATATATATATATATATATATATTACATGTATATATACATACGTTTCAATTATATACTAATAAATATAATTGTTTATTGACATACATACATACACATTTAATATATAGTGTAATATATATATATATATATATAGATTATACATACCATACATATATGTGTGTATGACCCCCTACTTACATAACGGGATCCACAGCCAAAACACTTAAGACGTTCAGGAATTAATTAACAATGTCAACGATAGTCCAAAACAGCACCCTTCTCTATGTAGCGTATTCCCAATCGATTATTCGTCAGATACACAATGAACGGCCTGGATCCATAAAGACCAAACAGCATTAAACGAAAGGAAAGGGAAACTTATCTACTCAATTAGACTAAAACTCGCTATTTCAATGGATCTATGCAATGTGTTATGTACCTGGTACTAACATGACTGAGGTGGTCCGCATGGAATTGTAGTCTCAATAAAAACGAATTGCTGGGATAAGTAGGCTAACAAAATATCCATAGCTGATTACCTACTATAAATTTGACATACATCGTATGCCAATAATGTAGGTTATCGGTCCGTGAGAATTTCATGGTGGCTTTAACTTTTTTTGCCTGTATAAATTCCAGATCTTGCGCACATAATTAATAATGCCCCTTCTGTCATTCCCTACGACCCCGAAACGGTACGGTATTACAGTGATTATTTAATCATATTTTTAAGTAAACATAGATCTAGTAAATCCATAAACCTATACGCATGTATATATTTACATGTACACAGAGATGCCTTACTCTCCTAGAACTGCTTACGAAAACTAAATACTTCTGAGGTTGATACTGTGGATGAACGATTTGCTATGAAATCTATCAGTCTCTGATGACAGACCTAAGCTAAACATACCATGTAAGGAACACCAACCATGCGCTCCTTTTCTTTCTCGTGCAGATCATCTACACAGCACAGCTTTGTTTACAAACATAAGGCCAAGTCTGCTACCTTCACTAAACTGTATTTACTAATGGAAGTCTGGGCGTGTGCGGAGTCGATTATTTGGGGATACAGTATATATATATATATATATATATACACACACCGGTAATCTTTCACCACGTTATGTATCCCCACTAAGCATGGTTAAAGGGTTTGCGTATCGCCATGATCAGTCAAGCTGTACAAATGAGAGCCACGCATACTAGGTCGGTTTGCTGTGAGAGATCAGACGAAAATCTCCCACCATCACCAATCCGCCAGCGTGGTGATAAAAAAAACTAACCAAACCTCAGATATGAATTGACATGTCTGAGGCCTTTGTCCTATGGTGGAGTAGAAACACGTGCATTTGTTATATAAACATATATGTATAAATATATAAATATAGATTAACATATATATATATATATATATATACACATATATATATATATATATATATAAATATATATATATATATATATATATACTGTATATGTTACACATAAATACTTCCCTACCACTAATCAACAGCTTTAGAGACAAAGTTCCCTGTAGACTGTAGTCCTTCTAACAGCCTCGTGTCTTTTAATAGAAATCCTGTGCTAAGCCCCGGAGGTACTTGAAGGTGATATAAACAGAAACCTAAAACTAAACCATTTTCTTTCGGAGTCTGTAGCCTTCCCTCTCTTGTATATATTGGACTAATATCTGTCGTTTCATGCACTGAGCCCCTTTGTCTAGCATCTCTGCCGGCTTCCGAGCTAACATTAACTGCCATCATAATCGTATAATGTCATCTGATTTACAATGTTTGGATCCTTTAAAGTCGAGCCTAGTGAATGAAGCTTTAGTAGTGGATCTGGCTTCGTTTATATCAATGTCTAACAGACCTCTCGTCGTCTGAAACAATTTCATAAATATTTACAAGTAAAAATTCCAAGGGAACGACGAAGCTGAGAGAGAGAGAGAGAGAGAGAGAGAGAGAGAGAGAGAGATCCAGTTCCATCAAATTAAATTTTTTAACAGTTAATCATATATAAAAATTAAAATTTTTAATATATGCAATATATAGAAGATAGTATGAATCAATATGGATAGTCTCCTATAAAACCACAAATAATGTATTGCACTGTATGTAGAAAAAGCTGACTCATATTTTTCCCCCATCTAGCACTGACAATCATGAAGCAACCTACAATACTACATCTGACGTTAGCACGGAGCATTGCAAGAGTGAAGGCAGTCTACATCCCCAGCTGGCAGGAACTACTGAAACTTGGCTAAGAAAGTCGCGTTGGTGTATAAACGTACGCTTACCTCACTTAATGCCACCTGAGGCCCTCCTGCCATGGCCTACCCTCCTCTCTACTATTTCTACCTTTCGGCACACGATCCTCAGGTACATCTTAAGAACGCGCGCACACAAATACGTATAAAATCTACGCCAGTTACAAAATGAGGCTGTCTTTTATTCAATGCGTTTATTTTCTGCTAAAGCATGACTCACATATGGAATTTTCCGTTAAAAGTTCACATAAATGCAGAGAACACTTGCAATATAGATTCCCCTTTCTTGGAGAACTCGTCATCACTGAATGAACATGAATACATGCCTATTTATAAACATAGAAAGCCAATATCTTAAAACTACTCGGAGGTATTTACTCCAAGAATAATCAGAGCATCGAATTCTATCAGTTATATTTTGTTATATTCAAGTAAGGCAGAAACATAGTTTTATCAATCATTAGTCAATTATCAAAACGTAGTTTAGCAATCTCAAGCAAAAGCTGCACCTACGCAGGCAGACATGAGAAAATCAGTGAACTCCAGTTGTAATATTTTAAGCCTCAAATTGGCTGCAAGTTGTTAAAGAATTTTGAAATGAAAATTGGCCAAAATAAACACTGACTAAAACCAATTAGTGTGATCCGTCGTTGTAAAGCAAGCTTATTGAAGAATCAATTTATCTACAATGTCACAGGTAAAGATAATATAGTATCTTACATTCGGCAAACACGTGTAAAAAAACAGGAGTAATGCTAAAAGTATAACAAGATATATCTCACAAATGGCTTGTACTTTAACTTTTACCCTTCCATACACAAAGATTATAAATGTAAATAAATGAATACTGAGAAACGAAATAATTTCATTTTCAAAATGAACTTAGAATTCATAATCTTTGATGATGACTCACTTGCTCGTTCTATTTATGGATTGGGAGATTGGTTGCTCAAGGGAACGACGATCCCATGGGGTTACAGTAGAGATAATACATCACTGATAAGATACGCCAAGGGAAGAAGGGACTGTCAATAAAAGTACCAAAGTTACTACAATTAATGGTTTAAGAGCTTGCATAGAATGTATCCAACTCGTAAATAACCTATGCACAGTGAAATAGAAAGATATATATACAATACACAATGAAAAGAGAGAAAGAAATCTATCCAGTAAACAGTTAAAGAAGAGTACGAAAAATACTAATTAACACCTGAAGAGAGAGAGAGAGAGAGAGAGAGATGAGAGAGAGAGAGGTATTAAATTTTAGACTAAAACTCCACGGATTTAACCTCAACTAGTCAAGGGTGAAAGGTGAGAAGGGAGGCCCATCGTTTGATGACCCCTGCGCCCTTCATCCAATGCCAAGGCGAAGGATGACTGACATCCTTCTTCATTTCACATAATTTCTTCTCAGAGGAAATGTTTTCTTAGACAGGCCGGCTCTTAATTTCTCACGATTTATTTTTTTTTCTTTTTTACATTTCGACTTGAATAATCGTCTATTTTACAAATGATTTTTGTTACGCTGCACATAGTTTTATATATAACAATATATTTTAACGTTGTTACTGATCTTGAAGTATTTCATATTTAATTTATTACTTCTTAAAAATTTTCTTATGCCACTTTACTCACTGGACTACTTTCCCTGTTGGAGCTCTAATCTTGTAGCATCCATATTTTCAACTAGGCGTGTTGGTTAACTAATATTATTATTAATAATAATAATAAATAATAATAATAATAATAATAATAATAATAATATAATTCCAAGGTTAAAATCCTATATTAATCCCATTCGTAGTTAATATTTACATAAACTCATGTGCGTTAATGACAAATGATATATGAATAAATAAATGAATGAATATATATATCTATATATATAGAGAGAGAGAGAGAGAGAGAGAGAGAGAGAGAGAGAGAGGACTATATAAGCTGCTACCCTGACAGGTGGTGGTTCCAGAAGCACTGGGGCATTCATTCTTCAAAAGCGGATTTCTGGATGAAATTTCTATGCATAAAAATATACATTAGCGATTCCTACACCTTAAGAAAGGCGTATCGGTGGCCGTTCACTTCCAAGTTGCAAGAACTCTTACGTTTCCTGGATATCAAATCCCTTCATCTTCAAGTATTACGAAGTGTGTATATGTAAATATGTATGTATTGATTGATTATGTGCTGGCACAAAGTAAATGGAGGGACTAGTTAATGAGCGTAATTATAGGGAGTGGGCTGGAGGTTTAAAATAGATATCTTCATGCTAGAGAGAAGGGGTGAAAATGGGTTATTAAATTGCAGTTCAGACAGGAGAGCTCGGTGTGGGAATGAGAAAATTAGTTGAGGAATTTATATCAATCCATAACAGGGACATTGGTTTACCTTTCGATAGAATAAGCGGTTCTTCAGTGAAGTAAATGCTAAGGTAAAGGTTGATGAATCCTGTTATTTCAAATGGAGAGATTCTATCTTGAGAAATAAAGACACTGTTTAGAGATCTGATATCTAGACTTATATATCAAAGCATGAACTTTCCTTCGGGACACTCCAGTAAAAAATCTAATTATTATCTAAGCAAAATTGAAAATAAAGTAACGCAAATAGGAAAATAAGATATACTAGGAACATGAATAAAAATGGACAATAAAAATTGTCTAAACGACTCCTCGTATACGGGTTAACGCTTGCTTAAAACAAGAACATTATCCATGTCATCATAATGATCGTCTCCTAGTGAAATAGGATCCACATGGATAACGGGCGAGTTTAATTACTCGACTTCCCCCCATGCTAAAGTATCACATTAGGCTAATGATGATTTACTTTGAATTATTAGTTAACCACACCCAAGGGATCCCTCCCTCCCTCCAGTACGTTTGTCTTACCGTGATTTGACCAAGGTCGTTTCGTTTGTGCTGAGAATTTGGGATAAAAAAAAAACATATATATTACCCCTATTTTTAGTTCGCATACCTTTCTATAAGAAAATATGATAAAAATATATTATATACCTAATATTATATAAAATATGAAATGGTTGATTTGGAGTTTTCTGGCATCCTGACATATTATTATTATTATTATTATTATTATTACTAGGTAAGGTAACAACCCTAGTTGGTAAATCAGGATGCAATAAGACCAAGGGCTCTAACAAGGAAAAATAGCCCAGAGAGGAAAGGGAATAGGAAAATAAATATAAACGATCTGAGAAATAATGAACAATTAAATAAGATATTTTAAAAACAGGTCCGTTGACCCCGATATAATTTGTTATAAAGAAAGAATAAAAGGAAATTCAATTAAAAACCATAAAAGGTAAATAGCTTTCAGAAGATCGGCTTCTGCAGCAATTATCAAACCTTCACCCTAAAAAAATCAGCTTTGGCATATATTTGCCCTGAATAGGTATCAAAAATTTATTTTCTATGACTGGGTTTCTAATAAAATGGCCCACACCTCAACAGACAACAAAGCCATTTCTAAATTTTCGAAAGAGCTGACCTGCATAGCACAAGAAATTAAACATTGAGAAGGTCGACTTATTTTTCAGTATGCACATTAATCACCCGTTTGTTAAACGAATTTTCTTTGATTATTTAATTTCAGTGAGTGTTCTGAAACAATAACTTAAAATGCAACATTTGGCCTTTAAAAGAAAGAAAAGGTTCAATATAAGTTACTGTGACACATGAGACTCATAAAACTTGTTTAATAAGAATGATCATCATGAGGAATACTGCGGAGTTGCAAAAATTAATCAATATATAAATTAGTATATTCAAAATACATCGAAAAATACAGCAAAATTGTGAAATATATATATATATATATATATATTATATATATATATATATATTATATATATAAAAGGATGGACAGAAAGATAACATTTAATTAAAACTTACTTAAAAATAAAAATACACAATGAACGAATATAAAAAAAGACCAATGGAACGATAATAAATGACACATGGAAATTTTATAAAATGAAGGAAATGAGAGCTGCTCGTGGAATCAGGGATCCAAATTTATTTCTTTTCTTGGCTCTCCATGCATACGCCTAGCGTATATATTATATAAATACATAAGTACTGCAAATGTGATCCTTTCTGAGTGGGATTACCTAGTCAATATTAACCATACTAGGTTGGTTTACTGTGTGAGAGAGAGAGAGAGAGGAGAAGAGAGAGAGAGAGAGAGAGGGGGGGGGTGTTAGAAGGATTTTGGATGTCTCAAAGACTTTTTAGTCCACCAGAGGAGACTCAATTTGTTCTTGGGTAGAGTGATCTATTATGAGAGAGAGAGAAGAGAGAGAGAGAGAGAGAGAGAGAGAGAGAGAGAGTGTGGTGTTAAAGAAAAACCAAAATTAAAATCATTAGGCTAATCGTTTTCATTTCCTTAAGAAAAATATCGAAATCTAAAAACCGAATAAAATCAAATAAAAAAAGGTCGTAAATTGGAAAGTTATTTGAGTTTCAAAACTAAAAATCTTTATTATAGATTTCAACAAAAGGACACTAGAACAATAGTATGTTCATTTGCTTTCGCGAAACAAAAGAAAAACAATTGGGGTCAAAGATATTTAAACGGTTTAAGTCATAAACGCCACACAAGATGACAATACCCTAAAAATCTCCCAAATTTTGTTAGCCTATATGCAATATAAAATTTAGTAACCTTAAAAGCTATAAAATGTGTGTATCCATTAAATCCTACAGTAACATCTATCTTACCTACATTTCATGTAATGAACGTACTCAAAAAAAAGTTGTAACTCGCACTGGTTTCAAGGATCTGCCAGTATTAACTGTCAAAAGAGCGTGACTTTGTAATCCAATGACAGATTAATGTCAGTAACGTCAATCACTTCAGAGGACAAAGATATAAATCTTTATATTCATCATCATCTTAATTCACAGGAATAAAATGAAATCCGCATAATGATAAAACATCATCTTGAAATCCGTTGGAACTAAAACCTAGTGAAAAAATAACAAGGGTGGGTGTGTATGTAAATTAACTCTCTCTCTCTCTCTCTCTCTCTCTCATCTCTCTCTCATACTAGCCTTAGAATTAGTGGCCTCTATAATGGTATTGTATCTATACATGGATGGCTTAGGTCACTCCTAACTGTTTAGTGAGTATATCACTGATTTATGTTGAAGCAATTTTGAGAGTAGAATTTAAGAACCACTGTTCTAGAGCAAGATAAATCATAGTACTTCCCGTGTTTTCGTTTATACTCGTGGAATTTATTTTACCTTTTTTTAAATTGCTGAGACAGAGACATAGTCATGATTTGTCAGTAGTATTGCGTCTTGGGTGAGTCTACGCACTTCAGTCATCTAAATGGCGTGTGTTTGCGAAGTATTATGGACTCATTGTAAGAATATTGAAGGCTGAGCTTGAAATTGCGTCATTGCTGATTACCCCTGTCCTAAGGTGCAATACTGCATGAAACCAAGCTTTATACACACACACATACATCCATATATACATACATACATCCATACACACATTATGTATATATATGTATGTATGTATTATATATATATATATATATATACATATGTATATATATATACATATGTATATATATATACATATGATATTATATATATGTATATATATATATGTGTATATATATATATGTATATATATATGTGATATATATATATATATATGTATAATATATATATATATATATATAAGCCATGTTGCAACGGGAAGATTGCATCTGTGAAAAACCAAACCAAGATTATCAATGACACAAAAATAAGTTATAATAATTATAGTTAATAGTTAATTTTACTAATAACCAATCTACATAACGGTGATGAAATTTCAGAGAGAGAGAGAGAGAGAGAGAGAGAGAGAGAGAGAGAAGAGGAGACCCAAAAAAAGTACTAATATGATCAATGGCGTAGCCATGAGGGGTGGGCAGGAGGGCAGACGGCGGACCTCCCACCCCGGGAAAATATTTGGGGAAATGTTAAAACAAATTTTCGTATGTTCTTTCTGTCAAAAACTTTTAAACACTGTTTGGAAGCACAGCTACAGTGTAAAGTAGTCATAATAAAGGACCTCTCATAATATTAAATTAACGTTTTTTATTACTCATGCTGTAATTTTTGAGTCGATTCCTCTAGTAACGTAGTTCATAAACTTCAAACTTTCTTGTGTGACAGTTGTTACAGAAACAGGTGCTGATGAATCAGCAGCTAATGCTCAAGCTAAGTTCAAGTGAATAGTTTGCTATATTTGATAGGTTGATTTATTTCAGGTCAGGTTTTCTGATTTTGTAAATTCAGTCAAGACGTTTCTTGCTCGCTTCCCTAACCATTTGTGTGAAACTTCTCATTATAGACAACTGGCTAAGCTCTAATCAAATCTGTATATAGACAGTGCACTTGCTGAATACAGTCAGTTTTCTTTACTTGTTAATGAGACATAAGAAATAGAAATAAAACTCGCATAATGCCAATGTTCAGGAAGTTTTAGATTTCCTAAAGAGAAATAATCTGGTTCTACATATTTATATGTAGTGATTTTTACATAGAATTTCAGGTAGGCCTACAATTAGTCTCAAGTGCAACTATAGAAATTTTTTTAGTAGACCTCAAGTTAATTAAAAATGATCTTAGGTCTACACTGACTGAGGACCATTTGTCAGGCAATGTCCTTATTAGCACTGAAAGAGATAAAGCTGAATCAATTACTTTGAAACAGTAGTCACAAGATTTATTAATATGAAAATAGAAAGATTAAACTATAATGTATATGTTTGTATTTTGCAAAATGTCACATTTTAAATTGTTGTATGCCTTTCGTGGAGCATTTATAAATGGATTAGATTTTGAATTAATTTAATATCTAAATTACATGTTATATAGAGACACAATCTGTTGTATCATAACACTAAAGTTTCCTACGAAGTTACTAGTGATACTACCTTGTGGCAAAATTAAAAAATTCAATACATTGGCAAGTTATTTAATTCCTATCAACTATCAAAAGAAACTGTAAAACTAATGATTTGTTACGCCCATAGTATGAATAATGTTCGTTGATTTGTAGTGAATAAAAAGTCTTTTTCTTTAACTTTCCTTCACTTTGCTATTGTTATTTCAAACACCCTAAATATTACTAAACCAAATGGAATATAAAAGCAACTTTGTTTTGGAGAATTTTCAAGTGTTTACCCCTCTGGTTAAAATTCTGGATATCCCACTGAATATGACGCCATTTAAAACGTGCAGCTGCTGCAGTAATAAAACCACCAACAGAAACTTGTATGATATTGAAAGCAGTAATCACTCCAGCTATTATATCAGCTGAACATCTGTCGATTGACTTCTCAGAAGACAGACCTAACCATAAAAAAAAAAAAAAAACTTGGATAAGGAATCACAGTTGACATTCTGGCCATGATAGTTCAGTAAGTCAAGTTTTGATAGAATAGGTCTGAAGTCGTGGAAAGGATTACTAAATCACCATAATCCCTTGATTATACACACACACACACACACACATATATATATATATATATATATACATATATCTATCTATATATGTGTATATATATATATATATATATAATATACATATATATATATATATATATATGGGTGTGTCAAATTACTACCTCCTGAGTTTTCTACAAACTCTAAGCACGCTCGAAATAACATTTTCTTCCTACTACAGTGCATCGGAACCACTTGGCCGACTGAAGGGACTGCGCAAATTATATAGAATGCAAATCAAAGTTTTTATGAGAAGGACTTCCTATTCAAAACGCATGATTAGTCAGGTGGGCCATCTGCACCTTCAGGTTATCACCTGTCCAAAAAAAAGGGTCTGACCCATTAGCAGTTATGCAAATTATAAATACGGTACATCAGAAATCACTTAAACCCGCCGGTCGGAGAAAACCTGTGGAAATGTTTCAAAGCCATTATTATTATTATTAATATTACTACTACTTGCTAAGCTACAACCTAATTGAAAAAACAGGATGCTATAAGCTCAAGGGCTTCAGCAGGGAAAATAGCCAGCGAGGATAGGAAATGAGGAAACCGGTTGAATAGTAACTTGTGTACCCTCAAGCATGAGAACTCTAATCCTAAACAGTGGAAGACCATGGTACAGAGGCTATGACACTACCCAAGACTAAAGACCAAGGATTCCTATACAAGCACTTAAAAGAAAAAATGCACAAATCAAGGCAGCAAACGGGCGCAGTGTGTATACGCAAATTCAACGAAAGGTTAGAGGAGCAGAACGCCCAGCCGGATAGGATGACTTTCATCGACACCATGGATCTGCGCCTTGAGATCCCGAGGGCGCATCACATATCCTGCCACGGCAGCTGCTTCATCTTTAAACTTCGATGATGATTGCAAATGTCCGGATACACAGACCGGTACTTATCTTATGCTCTAAGGTGTCAGCTGCCTTACCTAATAGCATGTTCTTTTCCGCTGTTCGTACGAACTCCAGCTCAGCTTCCAACTTTTTTTAACATTCTCAGGTTCGCAAAGGTTCAACAAAACACACCGATAGAAACTGACAGCAAAATTTGACGTGTGGCATAATGTTACTATAATTGAGAAAATAAAAATGGTCACAGCGATTACTGGGTACAAGAGGATCAAGAAAATTACAAGAAGCTAATTGATATCCAGGGACATCGTAAGTATAGACATCAGTGGCCAAGCATGGTTTCTAATCTCTGTGTCGTGTTTATCAATGACATCAGCCAGCTTAACCCGACCCATCTCTCAATCTCTGTTTAAACCTTGACCCTTCTGCTTTCCACAGAGAACAGAAAAATGACCACTCCAATCTTCGCGTAGGTCTAGGACATTTTCTCTCCAAAGGTCTTTTCATTCAGGAGTCTAATTTCATAGTAACGAACCCAAAATAGGCCTATTCATTTATTTTCTATAAAATTACAAGTAAACTTAAACTAAAGCATAGAGATACCGTAAATTCAATCATACATTAGGGCAAATACTATAGATTACATTAAAAAGATATCTACATTATTCTCTCATCCTCTCTTTTTTTGGCGAATATGAGCGAGCACACATGCACAAACAATATATATATATATATATATATATACATATACATATATATATACACATATACATATATATATACATATATATATACATATATATATACACACACACACACACACATATATATATATATATATATACACACACATATATATATATATATATATACACACACAATATATATATATATATATACATTGAATGATGAGCCAGCGAACTTATTACTACAGTTTACAATGTTCAGTTTAAAACAGTCAAGCCATAAAATTCAAACAATTCCATCGATAATGAAGAAAAGCTTCTTGTAAGACCATACACGTCGGTCTGGGTATAGTAGCGCATGTTCGCACATAAACGCCTAGCTGGTTGAGATAGGCCTAAGCACCCTACCTTTATGGCATACAGCACAAGCTATAGGCCTAGATCATCTTATTTATATCTACCACAAGTTTAAGTTCAAAGGGAACAAATAAAAACAAGCTTCGTCGTAAAAGGCATCACTAACACCTGACACGAAACCGAAGCATCAGTGTTCGTTTCTGTAGGCCTACAATGTGGAACGCAAGTTGTGAAAACAATCTATAAAACTTTAAGCTTCAATTGAACTTTTATATCTCGATTCCTTCATCCGAGCAGTATCAGTTTAGATAATACCACTGATCTCGAAAGATCATTGATAAATATCAGAGAGGAGAGTTTAAGAGTCGGGGAGCAAACTTTCCATTTACCATCTAAGAATGAATGATTTGTAATTAATTATCTGGCATCATAACATCAGTAGTTATTGATGCCGGTTTATCTATGCTTAATAAAAAATTAATAACTTGAGATAAAAAACTAAAACTGAAACAAATTAATAAATAACTTAACACCTTTTAGAATTTAATTTATCATTTAAAAACGAGTAAGAAGGCCAACTTCCAATATGAACTTAAAAATGCCACTAGCATCATAAAAAATGTCCCCTCCAAGAATCTTGGTGAGGATGTACCTGCCACCCTCATCACGAGCTTCAGACAAGAATTGTTCTCCTTTAGCAAATATAATTTCTATGAATGAGAAGGTTTCACATATATACCATATACTACTAAATATACACTAACTGTTCCCCTTAATTTGAAGTAACAATATCAATCAAAAACTATCATTTCATTGGCGCAAAACAGCCACGAGCATTAATCTATATATATATATATATATATATATATATATATATCTTTACTCGGTTAAATTAGCTAAAGTAGTTGATCTACAAGCAAATACTTTTTTTTTTAACTATTTTCACTATGCTACGGAGGAGGAAATGACAGGACATATTTACCATGAGCAGTTCTCGACATCTAAAATGCTGTAAGAATTTGGTTTCATTTTGTAGCATCTCTCTCTCTCTCTCTCTCTCTCTTAATCAGAACCAAGATATACACCGTTCTCATATTCAGGAACTAGCCACCCGTTGAAATACTACCGCTAGAGAGTTGTTAAGTCCTTTAACTGGTCAGATAGTACTACATTGGATCCTTCCTCTCGTTACGGTTCATTTTCCCCTTGCCTGCACATACACCAAACAGGCTGGTGTATTATTTATATAATCTTCGCTGTCCTCATACACCTAACAACTATGAGATTATCGAACAATTCTTCGTTCAAGGAGTTAACTATTTCACTGTAATTGTTCAGTGGCTACTCTCCTCTTGGTAAGGGTAGAAGAGACTCTTAGCTATGGTAAGCAGCTCTTCTAAGAGAAGGACACTACAAAATCAAACCATTGTTCTCTAGTCTTGGGTAGTGTCACAACCTCTGTACCATGGTCTTCCACCGCCTTGGGGTAGAGTTCTCTTGCTTGAGGGTACACTCAGGCACACTAATCTTATTTCTCCTCTTGTTTTTTTTTATTGTGTTATGATTACTGTTCTTAAAATATTTAATTTCAATTATTAATTACTTCTCTCGTAGTTTGCTTATTTCCTTTTCTCACTGGACTACTTTACACCTCTTGAAGCCCTTGGGTACCTAACTAGGGTTGTAGCTGCAAGTACGATTATAATACACAAATAACATGTCATAATTAAACAAATAATTGAATAAAATATGAATAGGAACGCGACAAAATATTCATAATATCGTCTTGGGAACCAGCACAGGAGGATAATCTATTAACCAATAATAATATACACACGTGTAGCCTACGAGCTTATACATTAATACAAAACCGTTTCTTTATCTGAGTTATGCAATAAATAAACAAAGTTAGCAGCAACATCAGTGATTAGGAGCAATGACCCTTAAACCTTTTAAAGCATAACACTAAATCGAAAGTCCATAGGTTACATTAATTAATTCAAATCAATAAAAAAGGTGGGAAGGGCTTTTAATAAACTGCCAACTAAAATGAAGGACCTAAAGGGAGCAATTGAATTTAAGAAGAAACTAAAGACATTACTTTTCACAAGATCATATGATTTGGAAGATGCTACAATCAAAGAATTGTATAAGTTATAATGAAAATGTTTCGTTAGATGATTAATATGGAATCGCCCGAGAAGTAGTTCACTCGACTTCAGTGGAGGGTAGGATTTAAACCCAAAACAAGTAACAAGATAGAAATCCATTTCAGTGTGAAAAGACGCGACATGTGAATCTAGCCATGAAATCATATGAAATCATTTATGTTAATTTAGTAGCCTACATAAATCATCGTACTCCAATCAGTCAATCTGATCACGCATACACCTAGAGTATAATTGTAGCATATTTGAAACAAGGATTCACACGCTAAATAATAAAAAACAACCTGACAAGTGTTGAAAAAGGTAATTTCAGCATAGCTACAGTTTTACTCGCATAAAAAACAATACAAAACCGGTTCGAGACTAGATGAATGTTCATTATGGTTGCGTTAGCTTCCCCAAACTCCCCCAAAAATTAGATTAATACATATTTTGGATATATATATATATATATATATATATATATATATATATATATATATATATATATAATATATATATAATATATATATATATATATATATATATATATATATATATATATATATATATATATATATATATATATATATATATATATATATATATATATATATATATATATAATAAACAACGGATAACAGCCAGGTTATGAAAACTAATTTAATCTGAAACAACAGTATCACAACATCCTAAATGAAAAGACACACGAATGAAAGACTTTAAACTTCAGTGTCCCCATTGCCTATAGGCCTATAGGTAATTTAATGATTCAGATGACATTTCGTATACAGAAAATACGGCTAAATTTCGGTATATAGAAAATACAGGAGCAAATGTCCTATGAACAACATAGCAGTCTCAAGTATACACCTAGTACTTGATTAAAAATTAAAAACAGTTAGCTCCCTAAACATGACATGGTCACTGTAGAAATATTAAAGGTTAGGCAATTTAAAACCAAAATGATTGAAAAGGTTTCACAGTACAGTACTTACAGGCTCTTTCCTCCATACTTGTACTGAGCGACGTCGAAACCAAACATGGAATTACTTTGGTCTCCGAAGTGTGTGACATGGCTGCCAATATCAATATTAAAAGCATTGCAGTAGTCCACCAGCAACCAAAACAGCATTAGCAACCAGCTACCTCCGCGCATCCTCGCCATGGTGTCTCCAGATACACTATTTAAAACTTCTGTAATTTCTTTTTTTTTTCTTTTTTGTAACAAGTAAATGTTTCAATGTTGCGATTTACACAGCTATTTCCCTATTCCAAATGCGTATATAAGTATTAACTATCCACATTTAAAATTTAAGCCAACCCGTTTCCCGTTGGAACTCACGCGCGGCAGCGCCTGTGTGAATGGGACTTACATATGCGCGCGCAACAACCTCTTCCCACTGTGGTTCACCAAACACTGAAACCTCAAGTTTCTGTCTGAGAGACCCAGAACCATTTTCGTCCATGCACTTACACTCTACTGACAGATGCCGGTTAGGGATACGCCTTTTCCTTCTCTACTCTTTCCTTGCCGACATAATGAAATATCACTCTTCGTTTGGGAATGTAATGTGGTTAGACAACTGGAAAACTTTTCATGCAGCCTTGCTTTGTTTTAAACCTATTAGCCTAAATTGATAACTACAAAATGGTACTCGAGTGCTGTCAATGGGATTATTTAATTACCACTTCCTTGGTAGTTACAGTTTCATTCATAGACTATCACGGGATTTGATTTAAAAGGAAATCGAGTGAAAATCTTTACCGATACCTGATGAAAGTTAAGTAAATGAACAATGAACCGTAACTGATATTGTTCCTTCGATTGCTAATGCCCTAAAGGTACTACAAACCAACAAGAAAGTGGCACTAGACCAATTCATAAGAAAAATAGGTTTGAATGTAAAATTCATCTATAATATTTCAAACAATACGCTAAAGCATATTATAAAACGAAGAACAAAGTGCTGCATGTCTTAATAGAAAGTATATTGTGAAGGCTTGGCACACCGTCGTTTACTAAGCCATGCTACTTCCCCCTCCGCGCTGTTGACTTTACAACCTCTTTCTTCGACAGCCCCGACCAAGGGGAAGGGGCCCATAATGACCCCACCACTACCCATCATCGGGTAGTCCATTGCCAAAAATATGGGTCCATCCCACGTGTCTCCCTCAATCCCCTCAGCTATTTCATAGCCGTCTTCATTTTGAACACTCATTTGCTCTCAACTACATAGGCCTAGATACCTTAGATCTTTGAAGCCAGATTCCTTATATTCAGTCTATGGACCATTCCTTTTCGATTATATGATTAAAAACCGAATGGAAATAATTTTAAAAGAGAATGAAGGTTATGAAGCGTTTAACAAAAAAATACATTACATTTCTACCCAATTTCTTCTAGTGTTGTTGATATTACTACTGTCACATTAAAAATTATTTATTCACAAAAATACGAGAAAATTAATGAGCAAGCACAATCGCAGAGACAAAAGGAAAAAGGACAATGCACAGAGATTTATTATTATTATTATTATATATATATATATATATATATATATATATATATATATATATATATATATATATATATATATATATATATATATATATACGACCCGTCAAAATAACGGCTAAATATTTAGATAAATCTGCAAACACACGTAACCCTTTCTCACCAGGGTATTACTACTCCCTCTCCCCCTAAGGGCCGGGGAGATCTTAGCGTGATTGGATATATATATATATATATATATATATATATATATATATATATATATATATATATATATATATATATATATATATATATATATATTAGTTAGTTAGTTAGAGCCAAGGTTGGAGGGGAAGTCGAGCGGGGGTTACACCCAAGTACACAGTTGCTTTGCTGTCTAAACAAGCAAGGCGCCAATCATCTGATTTAGGTCAAAGACATTACAGATAGGTAAACACACACCGAGTCAATATAAACGTAAATATTGCAGCATTTAAAGGATAGTAAACTTGCAATGCATGAGGCACTTATAAAATAATAATAAAAAAATGTGGCATACATATATAGCCTGTAAGCTGTGTGTAACGAATGGGTCATTTTCATGGGCGCTAATAAGCCAGTTTATGATTTCAGATTCGAGAAGCCACACGACTCAATAGAAAAATAAGCCAGCAACGGATTTTTAAATATTTTCCTATATTGATGACAGGCTGCCAGTATAGGCATACTCTAGTGTTAACTTTCAGTGTTGACACGGACTCAAACAATAGCTCAGCAATTCGCTCGCATCTACATAGCCAAGCAAAAAAGAAAAAAAAAAGAAAAAAATGCCTACATATGCCAGTATTTTCTGCAGGAAAAACATTACGGATGAATTTTCGATGATATTCAAAAAAAGATTAATTGATTGAGAGAGAGAGAGAGAGAGAGAGAGAGAGAGAGAGAGAGAGAGAGAGAGAGCCTTATTCCATGTTTGGGTTCCCCCAGGTCCCTCAGTGAGAGAGAGAGAAAGATAGATAGAGAGAGAGAGAATAATATCTCACTCACTTTATGTACTTTATAATATGTGATGTTCACACAGACATATACACACATTTCATACCTGACGACACAACATGCAAATTTGGCGCCTCAGTGACGTAATGTAGGCTGGAACATGGTAAAATCGTGTGAGGCATATCCCCGCCTTGACCGGCATCTGTTGATGCCCTGTTTCAGATGTTCTTTTCATCTATTTGATTCTTCTTTCTTCTTGTAGTGTGTGTGTGTGTTTGTGTAGAATGCCTTGCCTTATGCAAGACACGGGCTCTTCCGTTGGCAGCCCGTAATATAGTGTTTCCTCAATTTGGTTTGATTGTCTTTACTAATGTCTGGAATTTTTATTGTTTATTGTTTTGGTTAGTTCTGCCGATTCTATTTCAGATCTCTTGTATTATACCCTTATTTCTAATCCTTTTTCTTTATTAAGAATTTTGCTATTTTCTGACAGTTTTCCCTGATCTTTAATAACATTTCCACCAATCTCTTGTGCTGATTCCAAAACATTTCTTTTAATTACTGTTTATTTCTTCTTTTTCTTCTTTACTTAGCTTCAATTTCATTTTTCCATTACAGGATGTACCTATTTTTATTGTCAAAATAAACATCAGATTTTTCTCTTATTACAGGAATGTTTATTTTCTCTCTTAAAATTAGTTATATATATATATATATATATATATATATATATATATATATATATATATATATATTATATATACTATATATAATTTATAATACTGTTACATATATACTATATATCTATATATATATATATATATATATATATATATATATATATATATATATATATATATATATAATATATATACATATATATATAATATATACTATATATATATATATATATATATATATATATATATATATATATATATATATATATATATATATATATATATATATATGGTTCTCCATGTCCATTTCTACGCTCCATTTCATAAAAAAGGTGTTCATTGTTTTAAGGTTGCTTCTTTCAGGAAATTCTACAAGCATGCTCCCCAATCAATTTTCATGCCTATTCAAAATTTACCTAATGCTGATTCTCCTCACTTCTTTTGACCTACTTCAGCATTAAAACCACTCAAAACAAACGTAAATGGAGATTAGTTGATAAATATTTCCAGATAATAAAAAGCTTGTATTTCTTCCTCTGTATGGGGTGCTGTTGGTGCATACGTTTGAATGATCTTCAGTTTATACTTTGTATTCAGTTTTATATTCAATCCTGCAATTCTATTAAAATTCTTCTATTACATGCATGATTTTTATTAATTAGAAAACCAACTCCATTATATCTGTTCTTTTCGTGTCATCTGAAGCAAAATATATGACTTTTAATTCTATAAGATTCCCCAGGTCTTCTAATTTTACTATATACTATTATATCCCAATTTATCTATGTAAGTATAACCTACATGAGGTTTTGTCCTTATCGTGGTGTCACTTGCTCCTTGGAATATTTTCATCGGTAAAAAGGACATCATCAATCTGGAGGTTCTTTTTTTTCTGGAGTAGGCCTCTTCTGATGTTCTTGAAAGTTGGCCAAATACTCCTTCCTCCACTTAGACCAGAACTAATAAGCTAAGAATTGGACATGTTTTCATCTCCTTCTGATATAGATCTCTGAAGTTAGTGCGAGTTTCATAGTTTTGATGCTTATAGATGGAGGTGTAGATAAAAAATATATTTTCCCTTTGGTTTCTATGAAGACTGCAGATTTCTTAACTCCCACGTTATCTGTTATTTTCTACAAATTAACAGGAAGAGGTTCTTTTAGCACTTTTTGGAGAATTTGTAATGCTACTCCATTATGTAAATGTGTTTGTGGTAGCTCAAGTCCAGCTGATTACCACCCAGTTTTCATAACTCCCATATAATCTATTTCTTTAACATCTTTTGGCAAAACGTCTAAATATGTATGCTGAAGGTAATCATATGGTCTCTACTTTGCAATTTGTCTTTTGTAAATGCCTTCTTACAATCTCCAATGCTACACAGACATCCCTTGATTGCGGCCAAGAAGTTTGTATGATTGGCCTTGATTTTAGTGGTGCATTTGTAATGATTAGAATAGTAATATTACATGTTTAAAACAAATGACGTAATATGTCATGTTGGTTGGAAGAGCTGACCGTGAGATTTGCTATGGTCAACTCAAATTGTGTACAGGATGTAAGATGCTAAGTTGTCATTCTTTCTTAGTGTCAACACATTGTCTCTTCGTGTGAAAGTTTGTGACGTCACCGGATGCAGGTGTCTTCCGATTCCGTCACTTAGCCAAATTAAAGCAAGTGTACGATATTTGGGATATCAGTAATTTGTTCAGTTCATATCAAAACTTCACCAGAATTGGTCATGTGGACCAACACAGCTTCCTCCAGTGATGGAGATGTTTAACTCAGTTGTTATTCACAATAAAACTTAAAAACTACTAAAATGTGTTCAGTAAACCATTCAAATACATTTGAAAACAACTCATACTCAAATGTGTGCTTAAGACAGTAGCACACCAATAAATGGTGGCAGCGATTAAACTCAAAGACAGCGGTTAAACTCTAAGAATTAGAGAAATATCTTCAAGACTTCAAAATAAATAGCTGTAAAACCAGAGATATATCTTCAAGACTTCAACATAAAAGCTGTGAAACCAGAGAATGATCTTCAAGACTTCAAAATAAAACTATCTACAAGAATCTACAATTTTGACTAAGTCCAACGAAAATGCTAACACCAACATATGTTAGTATACAAATAGAATCTTCAATCAACATCCTAGGAAACCCAAGGACTGGCATTCAACTATTGCAAAACATATCCAGGAAGACCTACATTCTACAAGAAACTAGAACGAGACATCGCTAACAAAACATCAAGAGAGAGAGAGAGAGAGACGACTCGACTTCATATATAAGCTAAGTA
Organism: Palaemon carinicauda; assembly: GCF_036898095.1. NCBI lineage: Eukaryota > Metazoa > Arthropoda > Malacostraca > Decapoda > Palaemonidae > Palaemon > Palaemon carinicauda. The sequence goes on along the minus strand of NC_090740.1, from coordinate 18,297,416 downwards.
CAGAGATTTTGTATTCATTTCAGTTTGTGCAGTGAAGTGTAGTTATCACAAGTCGTTAGTCAATTATTACTGGGGTGAGTGAATTCCTAAACTTTGTTATAAGAAACTCCGAATTCTCATTTAGAATTTTTCTTTCTTTGTGCTAATTCCTTTTTCTTTCATAAACTCTTGGGGGGAAATGTATTGGGATTAGTAACATTGTTGGGGGAATTTTATTATACATATGCGTTTACGCAGTGGGCGTCTGTACTCATATAGATATTTTGATAGGATTGAAAGGGGTCAAAGAGATAGAAAAAAAAAGAATACAGCAGTCATGGCTCCTCCTGTCAGCCCTACCCCTGGACCTAGTGGTGTAGGCCAGGCTAATCCTCCTCCAATTGTGACGCTTGTAAATGCCAGGTCAGCAATCCTTCCTTTTCAAGGCCGTGTCAACGGGTTCTTGCCACAAAATGTGGAGTCATGGATTTCATCCGTTGATGCCCATTTAAATGCCAAACAAATCGTAGATCCTTTTGTACAATTACAAGAAGCTAAAAGTTTTATAGATTTTTCTAAGGGGGATGCGAGTGCGTATTTAAGAGGTGTTTCATTTCAGGAAGCAGTTACTTGGGATGATTTCAAAGTTAGGTTACGCGCGATCTATGGGGGTGAGGAAGCTTTGGATGTAGTGTTAACGTTACGAAATACACTTAATCAAGCCACTATGAATCGGCTTAATGTTGTTGAGAGAGCAGCTCTCATAGCTGATAGGCTTAACGAATATCAGGACATTTTAGGTAATTCCACTTGGGTTACTAACGATAATATCTCCGTGAAAGATTTTTTACGATTAATGTATTTAACTTGCATGACACTTATGTTGCCTGAAGCTTTAGTGCGGTGCTTTGATAAGAAGTTAATGCCTGCAAGTACGGAATTGGATGTCTATAAACAGATAAAGAAGCACATGTCCAAGTGTCCAGATCTCGATCCCGTGTTAACTCAAGTTTTTGCTAAGAATGAAACAAAACCACAAACAGTGAACGTAATTAATAATCCAGTAGCGGGAGTGACGTGTTACAACTGCAAACGTCAAGGTCACATAAGCGCAGACTGTAGAACGAAATTTTGTTCAGTTCACAACACAGGATCACATTCTTATAGTCAATGTTACGCGCGTAAGACACAACAATATCCTAGAAATACACAGTCAATTCCACAGTCAGTTCCATATGGAAATAAAAAGAAAAATCCTCATTTTAACAATAAGAAGAAACAACAAAATGTCAATGCAGTTCAGAGTCCGAAACAAACAAACACTTCTTCAAATATCGCTGAGCCTGGGCCGTCAAACCAGACCTCGCAAAGTCAGCCTAATTTTCAGAATGTGCAGAGCAAAGCAAATACCACATAGTTAACTCTAGAGGGGAAGAGAGTGATGTTGGGTCAAGGTCATTTATGTCAACATCAATAGTATTGAATAATCAATTTAATGTTTTATCAGATAATTGTGAGACAATAGATTTTCCTATGAAACACACGGCCGAATTAAGTAAAACAGTGCATGCTCCCGTAGATTTGCAACGAATTCATACAATAATAAGCCAAAATGAGTTACGGCCAACCTTATATGCTGTAAATTTAGAACACAAATCCTTTACGTTATTTTTTGACTCTGGTAGTCCACGTAATATTATGGATTTGAAGACGCATCATTTGTTGTTTTCGAACTTTCCGATTGAAAAATCAGGAATCAGACTTTCAGGTATAGGAAATAATGAATTAAACGTCATAGGCATAACTCATATTCAGTTCAGAGTCGGTAATCGCACGTTTGCCGATACATTTGTTGTTGTGAAAAACATTAATATGTATCCAGCTGTAATTATAGGATACCCATCTATGGGAAATCAAAACATTATCTTAGCTCCTGCAAAGCACGGCGTGTATATCAAAGGGAAATTCTATAAGTCTTCTAATACTTTAAAGTCAGTTTTGGATAAAAAGGAGACGACAAATGTAACCGTAACGTACGTTGAAGAACCAATAACTTGTCTCACTAATAAAGAAATAATATACGCGACCCAGCAGAATTCTCGTTCACCCGTAATATCATCTTGCACGCAATATATCGAACCAAACATACCTTCGAATTTAATAGTGCAAATAAAGAAAACACTACCGGGATCTGAAATATTAATCCTTTCCGATACTTTGAAAACCAACGGATTGTCTGTCACACAAGCTATTTATACAGTAGGCTCACATCAGCAATGTAATATCGAAGTCTGTAATCATTTAAATAACACTTTAGTAATTCACAAAAATCAACATATCTTGGATGTAGAAGTTTATAAACATCGTATTCTTACCGTTGCTGAAATCAATCACTCTCAATCAGTTGCGGATGAATCCCTTTTACGATCTATTAAAAATAAAATCAGTAAGGACATTCAAGACGAAGAAATTCAGCAGAAAATTTTTGAACTTTTAAATAAATATACAGATGTCTTTTCCACTACGGATGGATCCTTAGGAAAAACAGATGTGATCGAGCATCAAATAAGGTTAAAAGACAAACAGAAAATTATATATGTACCCTCGTACAGACTCCCTATGAAATTCCAGAATGAAATAAATGATGAAGTAGGTAAAATGTTAGAGGAAGGAGTCATTAGTAAATCAAATAGCCCTTATAATTTTCCTTTAATAGTTGTACCGAAAAAAGATCGAACATGGCGTATCTGCGTCGACTTTCGTCGTCTAAACGAGGAAACGATCCCTGATCGATTCCCAGTGCCATGTACTGACGATATTTTGTCTTTGTTAGGTCAGAATAAATATTTTACGTTTGGACTTACTTAAAGGCTTTCACCAGATATCATTAGAAGAAGATAGTATCCCATACACAGCCTTCAGCACAGCCAGGGGACATTATGAATTTTTACGGATGCCTTTTGGTTTACGTTGTGCTCCTATAACATTTACAAGAATGATTAACATAGTGTTTGGAGACTTGTTAGGGGATATATTGCATGCCTATATGGATGATCTTGTAATCTTTTCCAACACCTTAGAGGAACATCTACGTAAGTTAGAACTAGTACTACAGAGATTAAGACAACATAACTTAAGGGTAAAGATTAGTAAGTGTGAATTTTTCAAAACAGAATTGATATATTTGGGTTTCATGGTGTCAAGCCAAGGTCTTAAAGTAGTCCATGATAAGGTGTCGGCTATACGTAATTTTCCCATACCTACTAATGTCAAGGGAATACAGCAATTTCTGGGTTGTAGTGGATATTACAGGCGTTTTATACGCAACTATTCAATAATAGCCGCTCCTTTAACTGATCTTACGAAGAAGGGCGTAGATTTCATATGGTCTGAGCAACATCAACAGGCGTTTAATACTTTGAAAGATGAACTGTGTAGTTCTCCTATCTTAAAATTTCCTGACTTCGGTAAGGAATTCTTCATTGCAACAGACGCCTCAGACTTAGGAGTAGGAGGGGTATTGCTTCAGCAATATGATAAACAGTTTTTCCCGATAGCTTTCTATTCTCGAAAATTGAGAACTTCCGAAAGTAAGTATGCAGTAATAGACAAGGAAGGACTAGCTATTGTTAATTCGCTAGTGCATTTTAAGTTCATAATTTACGGTTATCCCGTTAAGGTTCTTACTGACCATAAACCACTAACAGAGTTCTTTAAAGGCTTCAATCACAGCCCTAAACGAACTCGGTGGCATTTAATCATTCAAGATTTTGGCGCAAGAATCGGGTATTTACCTGGGAAAGCAAATATCATTGCGGATGCATTATCACGCAACCCCGTGTCATCTTGTACGGAGTCTTTAGCTGAATTAATAGATATATCAACATCCATGCCTATTGTAAAAACAATATCTGAACAAGAAGATTTAGGCTGGAGTGCTGAATTGTTACAGACTGAGCAAAGAAAAGATCAGAAAATAGAAACAATTATAAATGCTTTGAAAGGCAATCATAAAGAAAAAGAATATATAAAGTATAAGCAGCAGAATTATGTAATCAAAGATAATATTCTGTGTAGGACTGTGACAAGGAAAACCCGCAATACACCACATGTAACTAACGACCAGGTAGTAGTACCAAACTCACTTGTTTCCACTGTCCTGAATTGGTTGCATTCAAATCCATTACATGGACACCCTGGGTTCTCATTAATGTCACAGAAAGCCAAATCATTGTTTTATTGGCATACAATGCTTACAGATATAAAAAGACACATAGCTAATTGTCGCACATGTCAGGAAAACAAAGGGCATACGAAAACACCTGTTAGCTTAGGAGCTTATCCTGTTCCCAATCAACCCTTTGAAAGAATACATTTAGATTTGTTAACAGGATTTTACGAGTCAGACAGAGGGAATAAGCACCTCTTAGTGATTATAGATGCTTTAACTCGATATACAGAACTAATAGCGCTTAAAACTAAAACTGCGATTGAATGCGCTAGGAAGTTTTACGAGTGTTACATTTGTAAACATGGAATTCCGCACATGATAATCTCAGACTCGGGTGGTGAATTTAATAATCACTTTCTTATCTCATTGTGTGAATTCCTCAACATAAAGAAGGTTAATACCATGATATATCACCCAGAGTCGAATGGGCTAGTGGAAAGAGCAAATAGGAAGATATTAAATATATTAAGGGTAACACTAGGGGGATCAGACCCCAACTGGGATATTGCAATACCGGCGGCACTGAGTACTCTGAATCATTCATATCATATATCAATTAAAATGTCACCGCATGAAGCATTGTATGGTACCCCAGTTAGAACACCTTTCCATGTATTAACGCCTACAACTAATCTATCAAATCCTTTAAAAGAATGTATAAATGCAAGTATAAGTCGATATGATATCCTTCGAAAGAATTTAGAAGAATCACAAATCATAATGAAAAGGAATCATGATAAAATAGCGAAACCAACTAAAACATATACCGTGGGTGATAACATCTATATTCAAATCAATGTCAGAAAAGGGCTCAACTATAAACTAACACCTAAGTTTGAAGGCCCATTTAACATTTTGGAAACATTAACGGCCAATAGGTTTAGAATTCAAAACGTAGCCCAACCCACGGATGAGAGAATAGTACCATTGTCTCACATAAGAAATTAAAAAGAAGTGAGGAAAAATTTTAATTTTTGTAACTAAAAAGTTTTCTTTTTAATACAGGAGTAATTACATATATTTTTTCTCGTTACAGGTTTCCAAGATGAATTTTTTGTTGTTGGGAGTGATATTGTTCGCTCAGACATTTTTTTCGTATGGGATGAGTTCTAAGACTAAGAATATATATTTTAAATATGGCAATATAGTTGAAAGACAAGAAGACATTTTTATTACATCAACCAACGTAATTGTCGAAGTGCATATGCAAGCAATTTTTCTTCAAGAGAATGATGTCACTAGCTTAAGAACCGCCATTTCAAGGTTTTCTGCATCATTGGATGAGTTGCATAGGAGACATTTTCATTTGACTACTAAGAGTTTGCTTGGATCAACATTAAAAGTTGCAGAGATGCTATCTGATGACTTGAAAAATAAGACTGGAGAGACAGGATCTTTGGCTTATGACCTTTTGATGTGGACTGTAGGACACGAACAAAAAGAAAGACGGAATCCGTTCATTTATGCTGCATTAAGCATCTTTGGGTCTGTTGCAAGTTTAGGTTTAGGACTTTCCAATCGTCTTAAAATTAGTAATCAAAATAAGAAAATTGAGTTCTTGACTCATAAAGATGAATTGATTATGTCAGAACTAAGGGATCAGTTAGCTTCAATCAATAAAATTATGGATTTGTTAAATGAACATTCAGATAATATCGTTCAAATTATGGAAGTACAGGATTTGTTAGCAACATTAACGTATTATGATTCAAAGATAGATCACATACATAACAGAATTGCACATTTCATTGAGAAATCCAAGGATTATGTAGAAGCTATCACGTTAGCAACTAAAGGTGTATTGTCGCCCCATTTGTTGCCTATACGTTACTTAAAATTAGTTCTGGAGAACACTAGGGATAAACTAGGCTATGTTCCTTTGTTAGACGAACATAGGTTAGAATTTTATTACAGCCTAATTACAGTAAACGTAGATAATAACAAGGTTAGGATTACAATTCCCTTTGATTCTTCTGATGCCTGGCAATCTTACAGGATATCACCATTTCCGACTTTCATGACGAATCACTCAAATCCAGTAATATCCAGTTTGACAGGACACGTATTGATTTCCCCAGACAAGGAAACATATACGGTCATTAAAGACTTAAATCAATTAACTCACTGTTCAGACGCAATGGATAGAAAAATATGTACAGCTGACTCATTTGAATTCCGTAAAAACTTGATGGATTCGTGCGAGTTAGGTATAGTGCTAGACGGTGCTCTCTCCCATACAAGTGAAAATTGTCTGGATAAGCTTTATCCCTTTGACAATAAAGAATTCAATTGCAGACTAAATAATGGCTCGTGGATACGATACGACAAGGACGGCTTCAATGTATCATGCCCTGACGGATCCACATCCTTCAACCACATCTTCGTCGCAGCAGATGGCTGTATCGGGACTTCCCCGAATTCCATGGTGACTGGCCTACGGACAATCATCAGAGAACGAGCTTACTTCGCGAACTTCACGTGGACCTCTACAACGCCCGCACTTCCTCTCCCCTATAAAGGAAGTGTGGCGAAACGCTTAATGAAACTTACCGAAAAGGACCACCTGTCGCCGACTTACAAAGAGATTCTTCACCCTATATTACTAGCAGGTTTATTTGTAACGGCGTTAATTTTTATCGCCGTGAACATCCTTGTTTGGCGTAGGTTACGGCACAGCAAGCAGCTACAAAGGAACGAGTTGAATAGCCCTGACAATACCCCTTACCTGATCCAGTTCAAAGCTGTATGAGTGGCCACCTCATTCGCTAAGGGAGTAATTTGTCAGGATGATGTTTGTATGAAAAGCTGATTAGTACGCTAGTAATATGTAATTAAAGAAATTCTCTACATTTGCATTGTTAAAAATACATTTAAAAAAACATTTAAAAAAATAAATAAAATAAAAAAGGATATAAATCATTTTTTTCTCTCGGCATCTAATAAAAATATATAAGCCGGAATGTTAAAAAAGAAAAGAGAAAAAAAAAAAAAAAAAAAAAAAAAAAAAAAATATATAAGATATATAACAGAATCTATGGGCATCTAATAAAATGTATCAGCCCTATATATAAATATATATATATATATATGTACGAAACCGTGGTACGTGTACGTACCAGGAATTCGTATTTGTGCACTAAAAATTGAGTATCTTGTTTCTGACAAAGGTAACAATTATTCTTTATCAAGTTACCGAATCATTTGTAAGTCAGAATTTGTTTTGTTTTTTGGTACCATGTAATCATTTGCTAGCAATGTACCATATATATGATCTTGGTTTTATCATGCATTTTTCTTTTTGCTTTGGTAATATCTTTTTTGTATGCATTATTGTTATTAATTTTGATGTGCCTATTTGGACATTCGTCCTCAGTTGGATATAGCTAGTTTTGAGCAATGAATGATACGTATGTCCAGTCACACCTAATAACCATGTTTCGGCTTGTTGTTAAATTTTTGTAAAAAAATTGAGATAGCTGGCCGAGCTTATGTAATGATTAGAATAGTAATATTACATGTTTAAAACAAATGACGTAATATGTCATGTTGGTTGGAAGAGCTGACCGTGAGATTTGCTATGGTCAACTCAAATTGTCTACAGGATGTAAGATGCTAAGTTGTCATTCTTTCTTAGTGTCAACACATTGTCTCTTCGTGTGAAAGTTTGTGACGTCACCGGATGCAGGTGTCTTCCGATTCCGTCACTTAGCCAAATTAAAGCAAGTGTACGATATTTGGGATATCAGTAATTTGTTCAGTTCATATCAAAACTTCACCAGAATTGGTCATGTGGACCAACACAGCTTCCTCCAGTGATGGAGATGTTTAACTCAGTTGTTATTCACAATAAAACTTAAAAACTACTAAAATGTGTTCAGTAAACCATTCAAATACATTTGAAAACAACTCATACTCAAATGTGTGCTTAAGACAGTAGCACACCAATACATTTGATCGTGTTAATCACTAGGCACTTGTTTTCATGGGAGTGGGTGGATCGTTTCTTAGCATTATTACTGAATTTTCAAGTAATAGATCTCAAAGAGTTGTTGTTGGTGGGCACCATAGTGAGTATAGGAATGTGATGCCTGGTGTTCCTCAAGGTAGTGTTCTTGGCCCATTACTTTTCATTCTATATACAAATAAGGTGTGGTATGGTCTAGAAAAAAGCTTCATGCTTACGTAGATGATGCTACTCTCTTTTTACCAATTCCATCTCCTGAATGTTGATCTGGTGTTAGTGAATACCTTAATAGAGATCTAGCTAAAATTATGGAGCATGAAGTTGTACCTAACAAAACTTAAAGTATGATTGTCAGTAGGTTGAGGAAAGTGGCTCCTCAACATCTAGATCTCTGCATTGATAATGTTTATTTAACTCTGTACTACTTTTTAAATTTAAGGTGTGATTCTTGATAGCCAATTTACTTTTGAGAAATAGCCTGGATAGAGCGTCCGCCGTCACATTGCGGAACCCTTGTAGGTGGACTGCTGATAAGTGCCATCTCTTTTTTTTCGATAAACGAAAGATGGCTAACATTACACAGTTGATGTGAGGCGATCTCGACCCTTGTCGATTCAGACATTTCACTATCACTTCGCTGTCCGAGATCAGTCTGATGTGGGCTGATCTGCGAGGGCAGAGTTTTTTCAATGACAAAAGGACTGCCATGGCCTCCAGAATATTGATGTGAAAGGTCTTGAACAGGGATGACAAAGTCCCTTGGGCTTTCCTTTGGTGGGAGTGACCTCCCCATCCTTCCGTCGAGGCATCCATATGGATGGTTACTGATGGTAGAGGTGGTTGCAAGGCCACGGTGTTCGTTAGGCTCTTGACCTTCGACCACGGCTTGAGAAGTGATTGCAGTAAGGCCGGTATTGGTGTTTGTAGATCTCTTTGAGCGTTTGATGCGTATCTTCTCCAGACTCCTGACGCATCTTTCAACTGTGCTCTTAGCACTGGGTCTGTTACTGCTGCAAACTGGAGAGAGCCCAGTACTCTTTCCTTTTGCCGTCTTGAGATCCTGTCGGATTTCAGTAGTCAATTGACAGACCCCGCAATCTCTCTCCTCTTCCCTGGGGGAATGGAGAGATGGTGTGACTTCAAGGCCCAATGGATTCCCAGCCATTGAAACACCTGAGCTGGAGAGAGTTGAGACTTCTTGAAGTTGATCTTGAATCCCAGATGTTCCAGGAACTGGATCACCTTCTTGGATGCTTGCAGACAAGCCGTCCTGGATGCTGCCCACACCAGCCAGTCGTCCAGGTACGCTGCTACCTGAACACCTTCTAGGCGTAGTTGTTGAAAGACTGCATCTGCAAGTTTCGTAAAGATCCTTGGGGCTGTGTTTAGTCCGAAGGGCATGGCTCTGAAGACATACTTTTTCTTCTGTAGGTTGAATCCTAGGTAGGGGGAGAGGGGGCGGCTGACTGGGAGATGCCAGTAAGCATCTGCCAGGTCTATTGAGAGTGTGTACACCCGTTTTGGTAACAGGGTCCTTATGTGCTGAAGGGTTAACATCCTGAACTTGTTCTCGATGAACTTGTTGAGTGGCGACAAGTCCAGAATGACTCTGAGTTTGTCTGAGTCCTTCTTGGGAACACAAAACAGCCTTCTCTGGAATTTGATGGACTATGCTCTCCTTATAACCCGTTTGCTCAAGAGTTCTAGAGTACATCCTTCCAATGAGGGGGTGGAGTGCTGGAAGAATTGAGGAAATGATGGTGAAAGCTTGCTGCATCTCCATCCTAGTCCATTCTTGATTAGGCTGTGAGCCCAAGGATCGAAGGTCCAACGATCCTGAAAGTGTTGGAGCCTCCCTCCTACCTGAAGCATCTAATTGCTTCGATTGTCCGGATGGTTTACCTTGCTGATCGCGTCCTCCCCTACCTCGTGAGGGGTGTCTTGAGGAGCCCCGTCGGGAGCCTCTACCTTTGGGACCAAAGGTAGTGGTTCACCTCTCAAACCCAGGGTTGAATGCTGGTGACTGGGCAACCAGCTGCTGAGGCACCACTTGGAATGTGGTTTGTGGTTGAGCAACCACTTGGGGAACCGCCGTCATGGTGACTGTAGGATGTTGTTGGGCAGGCCAAGAGGGTAGTCTGGGCTTCTTGGTCTTCCTCTTAGGTTGGGGACCCGCATCCGGGGAAGACTTGCGTTTTGATGAAATGCCCCACTTCTGGAGAAGGTTCCTATTCTCTGTGGTGGCTCTATCAACTACCTCCTTGATCACTTCATTTGGGAAGAAGTCTTTACCCCAGATATTGGAAGATATCAGTTTCCTGGGTTTGTGTTTTACTGTCGCTGCAGCAAACACGAACTCTCTACAGGCTCTCCTAGCCTTCATAAAGGTGTACAGGTCCTTTACTAAAGTGGCCATGTGCATTTTGGCCAGGACCAAGAGCATGTCTGGGGTGCTTTTCAGACCTGCACACATCTCGATGCAGTTCTGTAGGGATAGGGATGCCGCCAGTCTCTCCTTCGTCTCTTGCTCTTTGCGCAAGAGGAAGTCTGACAGTTTCGGGAGATTCTCGCTGAACTGTCGTCCTGCGATATCTGCATCCAACTTCCCTAGTGAGAAGGTTAGGTGGACTTCTTTCCATTACATATCCTCCATGGGCAGGGCTAACGACAGAAGCCTACACTCCTCTAGTACAGGGCATGGTTTGCCTACCTCCACTGCCTTGGCAACAGCTTTAAAAGCCTTCGACATAAAGGGGAAGGCTATTGAAGCAGGAGCAAGAAAGGTAGGGAGCTCCTTGCTCGAGGCAGACACTTTCGAGTTTGTGTAACCCACCTTCTTCAGGCTGCTCGACAAGAGAGCCTGTGCCTTGTCGTGGTCGAAAACCATGACCTCCTTCGGTTCCGTCTCTTCTTTTGATGCTGGCTCCTGCTTTAGTTGAATGAAGCATTCTGGGTAAGCATTAAAGCTTGGCCAGAACTGGATGTCATATAAGGGGACGGCTCTCATCTTCTCTGTGATGTAGAGTTTGCCGTTAGTAATTGGCACAAACTCGGCATACCTCCAGGGATTGGTTTCGGAGCAGGATGGGAGGTCTTGGACTCTGGGTCGCTTGTATGACCCTCGGGAGGAGGTGAGTCAAGCTTCACGGAGTTCTCTCTCGAGCCTCGCTTCCCTTGCTTCGCCTTGCTTGCGAATGTTCTCTATTAAGGCCGTAAGATGGGCCAGAACTGCCTGGCTCCTGTTGTCCAATGGAGGGGTAGAAGCTGAAGATGTCAAGGGTAACGGCTCCGGTGCCGGCACAGACAGAAGGGACTCTGACTCGACATCATCTTCTTCTTCCGGAGGTACAGTAGACTCCTCCTCGGGATCATCCTTCTTCAATAGATCCTTTTCAGTGCTTCAGACATCCTTTTCTGCTGGTGGATGTCCATGCCTTGCAACGCCTCACTGACATCAATCTCGATGGCAATCTGGATGCAGGGAGGTCCGGGTCGTGCTTGGGGCACGACAGCTTCACTACCCGCTTTCGGGAACAGCAAGCTACGCATCCTATCGTTAGGTAGGTACGGTCCCGGAGAGTTCTTCTGGAACCCTAGTACCCATTTGCACAGCTTTTCTCGTGCTGCATCCCTCGACTCCGTTGACTTAGGGTCATCGAAACCTTCAGTCACCAAAGTCCGGCAGATATTGCAGTCTTGAGGGTCCCAGTACTGCAGGGTTTAGGTAGTGATGGTGCAGGGGGCATGAGACCTGCACGCTTTGTGACCACAGAAGTTCCTACTCCTATGGTTACAGAAAATCACGTCGCACTTCATTTGGGGTTCCTCCTGAAAAGAAAGGAAAATTAAATGAATATGCAGTTGTTTATCTCACATGATAAACAGGTTATGCAAAATATTAATATTTTAACCATTATAGCTTAGGATAGTAAGCTAGAAGGGAAATAGGAAAGACACCTACTTGTGTCTCCTGTCTAGCTAGTTGCTGTGACCTCCCCCAATATTAAGGTTATAGAGTTTCCATATCAAGGCAAACTCAAAAGAGAAGGGTTCTAACCTCTAGGGATAGAATAAGTGTATACTAACACTGACCCTTCTTAAATTATTTAATATTGTGGGGTAAGTTATTAACAGATTACTTGTCAGTGTATTGAAGGAATTCTTTTCTTTCAATACTGCATAGGATTGGTCTCAACAATAGACTGTGCAAGGATACACAAGGTATGTTGGAAAATAACTACTGTATAATATATACTACAGTTTTCTGTTTACAGTACTGTATATACTATATTGCAAATATACTGGCTACTGTATAATCATATACCGTAGTTCAGCCAGAATGTTGCCGGCTAAGCTAGCACCTGGCGGCACGGTCCAGACGGCATGCCGCCAACTGAGTAAGTACCTGACGGCACCGGTCCAGCCGGCAGCATAGCACCTGGCGGCACTAGCTGATAGAGAGAGAGAAAACATGGAGTGAAGGGCTGCCTTATTAAAATGTATGTCTACAATAAATAAGGGTGTAAGTACATAACATTGCTGCCTTCCTCCAGAATGAGGGTTCAAATGGAAGGGGAGAATGCATCATTCAGGCTTCCATCCAGCCACAAGTTCCGTTGCCGGTCGCTGCCGGTTTCAGGGATGTGGATTGCAGTCCAAGGGAGGACTGAAGAACACTCAACAGCAGAGGGGTCTCCCACCGGCAGCCATCACAGCTGGCACAACCTTTCCCGGAGCCTTGCGTCCATAAGGGAAATTCTGAGTGACTATACAGCCGCTTATGTAGGAGCCCGGCCGGCCCCACGATCTACCCGGCAAACGGGGAGATTGTAGGACGACGGCCACAGGATTGCGATAGCTAGGCCATCGCTAAAGGACAGAGAGGGGCAGGGAAAGGGTCCTGTATCAAGTGTAGGAGAACTCGGCAGGATTGCCGCCACTTCCACACAAGGGTGAAACTTTGTTTCTGTATCGGCGCCATCCTAGGCGGCAGAAGAATATCTATTCTTCAGCCTAGGGTCTGCCGAAACAGGACTAGTCTTCTAGACCGCAGGGGACAAGGTGGCGGCATTATACTACCACTTCAAGTGCGGCCTAGGGAAGCTTAGCCTCCTATGCTGACAGCTCTAAGCCAGCAGGGGAGCGATTACTCGCCCTGCAGCCTGGCCGCCGGCAGAAAGACTGAATACTCTGAGGTTCTGTCGAAAACCCAAGCCGGGATACTCGCCGGCAAGGGTGGGAGACAGAAAACACTAGCCTAGTTAAGTCGGAGTGAACTACTCTATGGCGAGACCAAGATAAGGTTGTCGCCTATGGCGGCACTCAGAGGGAAGGAGGGATTACCCTTAAATCTCCACAGGAGATGAGTATCGAATTATATGAATAATTCTAAGAGATATACTATCTCATGATGAATTGATAAAACGATACACGAGGGTAAACGGGGATAATGTATGAAAGTATACTAAAGCGCATAGGCTAGGTAGCCTAGTGTGGGGCGGGATGTCGGTTACCTAAATCGCCGAACTTCTAACATATACGATCAACATAAGGAAGAGGAAATTTGTATGCATAAATATATCTTTACTAGTATAATTGTGCCTTAATAGCTTTCATAATTTATTAATGCTATTACAACCGGGAATGTCGTTCTGCTAACTAAATAACAAATGCATAACGAACGACAGTGCCCATGGCGCCTCCGGTGACCGGCCATGCTCCATAACACATTAAATTAAACTAATTTCACTGTGAGGCAGGAGCTAAAAATTATACACTGTAAAGAATAAATACTTAACTTTCCAGAGGCAGAAGAAGCTGGAGATTGCATGTTAAATCCTCTCAATCACGATAAAAAATGTTAGATAGCAGGGAAAACCACCATGCAAAATCGCTACTGAAATAGGAATGAGCGCCATCTTGGATCCTCATAATAGTACAGGAGGAAGGGTAACCTTAATAACGGCTCCCCTTCTATTTTCGCCACTCTTCCCCCTCAAAACGAAAATGCTATTCGGGATGAAGATTGCCATGTGTCGTATCAAGATATACGTCCCCTGATATTATGCGATATCCTTAAGAGAAAATTTAAGGATATTCGCTCTACGAGTTAGAATTCTGGAGACCTGAAGGTCAGTTCTCTGGGAATATCACTGTAGCCAAATATCCCTTAGAAAGCTACCAAAAGGAACCTTCCATCAGAACAACATGGCTTGAGCCCAAAAAAACCGATTTTGAGCGAAGCGAAAAATCTATTTTTGGGGGAGATAGCCATGATGTCCTGATGGAAGGTTCCTTCAGTAGCTTCCTGAGGGTATATATGACTACAGTAGATATTCCCAGAGAATTAAACTAAAGGTTTCACAGAATTTTAACTTCTGGCACGAGTACCCATAAGGTTTCCTCTTAGGATATCGTATAATAACAGGGGACGTATGCTTGACACGCCACATAGCTACATAGCTATCTGCACCCCACATAGCATTTACGTTTCGAGGGGGAAGTGTGGCAAGTATCAGGAGGAGCTGTTACAAAATTCTCCTCCTGCGTTACTGTTACGGTACCTAGCGATGTAAACAAATGGCCGCCATCTTGGTTTACGTCACATCCGCGTGCTTCATTCCTGATTCTATCTAGCGTATCTGTCAGCCTCCATGATACAATAAGAAAGGGAGGGGCCTGACGGGCCAGAATAGAGAACGGGGGCGGGTCCATCAGGACGTCATGGCTATCTCACCCAAAAATAGATTTTTCGCTTCGCTCAAAATCCGTTTTTTGGGCTCAAGCCATGACATCCTGATGGAAGTGTACCAGAGAATTAGTGTATCGTGGATTTTTCCCGTTTCGGTAGTGCCTTCTACTACAAACAATATTCCTTTGGTCTGATGACCTTAGAGACTGTGACATCTCCGTTACATGTCACTACCAATGGCATAAACTATGACATGGCTTCCTGCCCCCCTGGCAGGGAAGTCCTGTTTGGACGATAGGGACATCTCAAAGTATCCTGATGAAGACAAACTCACCTGTAGATGAGGATCTTGTCGGTCTCGTAGACAGATCAGGAAAGTTAAGTACTTGTGTGGGAACAAATATTTCACTTTTCTTAGGTGAGCTTATATCAGACAGGAGCAATATTATAACATGAATTATAATAAAGGTTAAAATAGGGGCAAATAAAACTCAGTAACAGTAGTGTATTTCATATAGAGGGGCGAAATAAGACGCATATGGTAGCGAAAATTCTATTTTATTCAAGAAAATATTCGTGATAATATGAAATAAGATAAATAATTTACAATAAAATTATTGATTAATAAACATAGACTGAGGACTACATAAGACAAGGGTGTGGAATCTGAAAAGGAAAACTTGCCATTACACACATGGGTTCCAAAGGAACTAAAAGTCTTTTAAGTCACAATACACTTCATGTCCAAATAAACATGTGGCACACGTGTTCAAGTCTATGTTGCTTCACCTTGTAGAAGAACAGTCTTTCGTGCCACTAAGTGGCACTTAAAATCACTATGTATCGCACTAGGGTCAACACAGGCACCCGTTGAGTTAGAGTCCCGAAATAACTCGCTGTCCTATGCAGCACTAAGCAGCAGGTTTCAATACACTACCTGCGGCTACCACGAATCATTTGACTTCGTGCACCTGCTTCGCATAATGTTTAAAGAACACTTGAGGATTTCCAGCCTGTGAAAGATCAAAGGCTTTCGAAATCCATTCCTTGGAAGAAATTTAGGGAAGAGGCGACTTTTCTAGGATCATGACCTGCGGGTATACTGTCAGGATCCGCTCTGCGAATAAAGTACAGGTAGGTGATTTTTGCCCTTAGTTGTTTAAGTGACAAATCACTACCCGATGTTTCTCCTTTAAAGAGTTGTCCTCCACCAAAGTCTGAAGTTCTTTGAAGATAGACTTTTAGACTCTCTACTGGGCATGGAGAGACATCTTCCTTCAGAGGGCAGATTCTCCATGGGCCCCACCTCTTAGTAGGGAGTTCATTCTTTGCGAGAAACGGGTCAGGGAAGAGGGTAAGTTCCCCTGCTTCAGCGAACTGTACCTGGCCCTCTTCTCTAGATAAAGCCACTATTTCACTGACTCGTGCTCCCGAGGTGAGAGCAAAAAGGAAAATCACTTTTTGAGTCAAGTCTTTCAGAGGGCAAGATTCATTGTCCAGGCTAGAGGCAAAATGGAGCACCTTATCCAGAGACCAGGAGATGGGTCTTGGTGGAGGTGCAGGACGGAGTCTAGCACATGCCTTCGGAAGTTTGTTAAAGATCTCGTTGGACAGGTCTATCTGGAAGGCATACAGTAGTGGTCTTGTCAAGGCCGATTTACAAGTGGAAATCATATTGGCTGCTAAGTTTTGTCCATGAAGGTGAATGAAGAAGGACATATAGAAATCTATGGTTATTTCCGTAGGATTCTTTGCCTTGACGAAGGACACCCACTTCTTCCAGGATGACTCATATTGCCTTCTGGTAGAGTTTGTTTTGTATTCCTCTAGGAAGTCTAAACATTTCTTCGAGATTCCAAACCTTTTCTTCACGGCTAGTGAGAGAAAATCATGAGATGAAGGTCTCGGGTTTTCTTTGATGAAGCGAAGACAGTCGACTTCTGAACCTGCTGGGAGAGAACTGGGTCCGGCAGAGGGACCAGCTTGGGTTGTAGCTCCAGGACTAGAGGGAACCAGTTGCTCTGAGGCCACTTGGGAGCCTCTAGGGCTGCTGTTCCCTTGAAGGTTCTCAGTTTGGAGAGGACTTTCAGCAGAAGGTTGGGTGGAGGGAACAGGTAAATCTTGGACCATCTGTTCCAATCCAGGGACATGGCGTCCACTGCTTCCGCTTTGGGGTCCTCGTATGGAGTCACGTACAGAGGAAGTTGGTTGTTGTCGCTCGTCGCGAAAAGGTCAATCTGCAGTTCAGGGACTTGACGGGAGATGAAGGAGAATGATCTTGCGTCTAGGGACCATTCCGACTCTATGGGGCTTGTCCTCGATAGAGCATCCGCCGTCGCATTGTGGAATCCTCGTAGGTGAACTGCTGAGAGGTGCCATCTCTTCCTGTCTGCTAGGCGTAAGATGGGTAACAGCATCTGGTTGAGTTGGGACGATTGTGAGCCCTGACGGTTGAGACATCTGACCACAACGGCGCTGTCCAGAGTGAGACGGATGTGGATCGAAGGGCGAGGAGACAGTTTCTTCAGAGTGAGAAGAACCGCCATGGCCTTCAAGATGTTGATGTGAAATGTCTTGAATAGGCGAGACCATGTTCCTTGAACTTGTTGCTGGTGGGAGTGGCCTCCCCATCCTTCTAGCGAGGCATCCGTGTGGATGATGACCGACGGAGGTGGTGGTTGAAGAGGAACTGATCTTTTCAGGGTCTTTGCCTCCGACTACGGCTTGAGGAGTGAGCGAAGCCTGGTTGGCAGAGGTCTCTTGAGATCTCTTCGAGCGATGGATGCGTTTCGTCTCCAGACTCCTGATGCATCTTTTAGCTGTGCTTGTAGCACTGGGTCTGTCACTGAGGCGAACTGGAGGGAGCCGAGCACTCGTTTCTGTTGTCGTCTTGAAATCCGTTTTGATTTTAGAAGTCTCTTGACAGATCCGGCTATTAACTTCCTTTTCTTCAGAGGGATGGAAAGACGGTGTGACTGAAGGTTCCAATGGATTCCCAACCATTGAAACTTCTGAGCTGGAGACAGTCCAGACTTTTTGGTGTTGATTTTGAAACCCAGATGTTCCAGGAATTGGGTCACCTTTACCAGGCACGCGAGCATTCTTCTGACGATGTCGCCCAGACCAGCCAATCGTCTAGGTAAGCCATCACCTGGACACCTTGAAGGCGTAGCTGTTGGATGATCGTGTCTGCGAGCTTCGTGAAGATTCTTGGGGCCACGTTGAGTCCGAAGGGCATAGCCCTGAAGGCGTATTGTCTTCTTTGAAGCTTGAATCCTAGGTAGGAGAAAGCCTGGTGATTCATTGGAATGTGCCAGTATGCGTCCGCCAGGTCTATTGAGACCGTGAAAGCCTTGTGAGGCAGTAGGGCTCTTATCTGTTGAAGAGTCAGCATCTTGAATTTGTTGTTCGCAATGAACTTGTTGAGAGGGGACAAGTCCAGAATGACTCTGAGTTTGTCTGAGTCTTTCTTGGGAACACAAAACAGTCTTCCCTGGAACCTGCTGGACTTTACCCTCTTGATCACCTTCTTGTTCAAGAGTTCTTGGACATATTCTTCCAGGATGGGGGTTGAGGGTTGGAAGAATTGGTGGAAGACTGGAGGTGGTTTTATCCAGCTCCACCCTAGTCCCTTCTTGACGATGCTGTGGGCCCAAGGATCGAAGGTCCAACGATCCTGGAAGAGGCGGAGTCTTCCTCCCACCGGAAGCACTTCATTGCTTCTGGTTTCCCGAGGGTTTACCACCTCGGCCACTTGCTCCCCTTCCTCCTCTCCCTCTGGATGGACGTCGAGAGGAGTCCTTGCCGGAGCCTCTACCTTTGGGGCAAAAGGTAGTAGATTGCCTTTCATAAGCAGGGGTGAAAACTGGTGATTGGGCAACCACCGGCTGAGGGACCAGCTGAAATGTCTGCTGTGGTTGAGCCACTAGCTGGGGAGTAGCGGGTGCCGGAAACTGGCGTTTGGCCTGACGCTGCTGGGGTCGGGGCTTGTTGGACTTCTCCTTAGGATGTGGACTCTCATCCTGAGAAGATTTCCTCTTTCGGGACATGCCCCACTTATTGAGAAGGTTCCGATTCTCAGTGGCGGCTTTGTCCGCAATCTCTTTCACCAGGTCTACTGGAAAGAGGTATTTGCCCCAGATGTTGGAGGAAATCAGTTTCCGGGGGTCGTGTTTAACGGTGGCGTCCGCAAACACGAACTCTCTACAGGCTCTTCGGGCCTTGATGAAGCTGTACAAGTCCTTCAGCAAGGTCGCAAGGTGGGCCTTTGCAAGAACCATGTAGTAACCTGGGACCCGAATGTCCCCGGCCATTTTCTCAAGTTGTACTTGAAGAGACAGCGAGGTGGCCAGCCTCTCTTTCATGTCCTGTTCCCGTCGCAAGAGGTAGTCGGTGAGCTTGGGGAGGTCTTCATTAAACTGACGTCCAGCGACGTCAGCCTCCAGTTTTCCAACCGTGAAGGTAAGCTGGAAGGCCTTCCAGGTTTTATCATCAGGACGTAGGGCGAGGGAGAGAGGCCTACATTCCTCCAATGTAAGGCAGGGTTTTCCTTCCTCCACCACCTTTAACACTGAATTCAGGGGCTTTTCCGCGAAGGGAAAGACCATGGGGGGAGGAGCAAGAAAAGACGGGTGCTTCTTGCTCAAAGCCGGCATCTTGGAGTTGCTGTATCCTCTGCTCTTGAGGCAGTCAGCCAGCATAGCTTGAGCCTTGGCATGTTCAAACACTATGACCTCCTTAGGCTCGGTCTCCTCCTTGGAGACTGGTTCGGACTTGAGACGGATGTAACGGTTCAGTTAGGCGTCGAAGCTAGGGTAGAACTCCACCTCTTCGAGGGGGACGGCACCTAGCTTATCATTGATGAAGATGCGTCCGGTCGTGATTGGCATGTGTTTTGCAAGCCTCCAGGGATTGGGCACTGAACAGGGGGGAAGATCCTTGACGGAGATCATCTTCGGCTGCTTCTTGAAGGTCAGAAGCTCCTCCTTGAGGTCCACATGCCCCTTGCGGAACTTCTCGTCCAGGAATGCCACCAGAGCTTGGATGGTATCCTGGGTGCCCCGTACCACAGGTATCGGGGTGGCAGATGTAGAGGGGACGGGTTCAGAGACCACGATGGAAGTCACGGAGGGCGCACGGGCGACCTCGTCCTCAGACTCAGGGGTCTCCACCTGATCCTCTTCCTCTTCTTGACCCTCCCTCATGAGGGTCCTTTCCGTATTTTCGGACACATCCGACATCCTCTCCACCTCGTTGAGATGACAATCTTGGAGAGCGGCCACAACATCCGCTTCGACCGTTAGTTGGACGCAGGGGATCTCATCCTTAGGGATAACGGCATCAGCAGATGCCTTAGGGAATAGCATGGCTCTCATCTTCTCGCTTGGGAGATAGGGCCCTGTGGAGTTCTTCTGAAACCCGCGCACCCACTTGCGCAGTTTCTCTCGGGCGTTATCCCTAGCCTCTGCTGACGGACGGTTGTCAAACGCCTCATCAAGCAGACCCTTGCAGACGTTACAGGCCTGCGGATCCCAATAGCAAAGGTTCCCCTTCGTGATGGAACAGCTGGCGTGGGTCCGGCACGCCAGGTGGCCGTGGAAGTTAGGGCGACGAATGCCGCAGAAGGCGATCTCACACTTCACATACTCCTCCTGTAAAAGAAAGAGGAAATGAGTATTAGGAAGTCAATACAAACATGACTTACATTAATCTTAGATTAGAATAAGTTAGTAAACTTATAAGATTCCAGTGTGTATGGGCTTAGGATAGGTAAGCCGGAAAGGAGGTAGGAAAGACACATATTTGTGCATCCCGCCCAGCCAATTGCCGCGACCCCATACTGTAACTAATTCAAGAGGACAGTCATGGGCCCTAGGGGGAGGAAGAACATCCGTGCTGGATGAGCCAAGCTTAGGCTTCCTCTAGGGAATTAGGTACAGTAAGAGAGGGAAGCTAAATTCATTCAGTGTATAAGAAAAAGGGGGATAAGCTAAGCCCCCTTATCAGATTAGGTCCCGGCAAGAGACTGCACATGGAAGCGAAGAATATGCTGGAAATTTTTTACTGTACAACTATACATAATAGTTTTCAGTCTAGGGTATAACTATACCATAGGTGTACTGGCTATTATCCATAGCTGCATAATCCCGTGCCGGCAGGAGGGAGGAGTGACTGTCCACTGTAACACCAGGGTTGGTGGCGCCGGCAGCCTGACGGCATGCTGGAGGCTCGACTGGCGCCGGCAGGTCCCCATCAAGGATGGATCCTTCCCAGCCATCAGTCTATGTGGCAGAGAGAGAGAGGGTGACACCTTAAGTGATGGCAGATTGCCGGCAAGCCGGCGGCCCCCGCCAGCCGGCGACGGTAACCGACACTGACATCATTCAATGAGACAGGTAGGGCACCGAAGATTCTGACGGCTGGCGCCGGCAGAGTGGGGGGGCGGCAGTGGACTGGCACTAAGAGAGAGAGGGATAGGATAGGAGGAGAGAGAGGGAAGGGTAATACCCCGTACCCGATCTAATCTTCCTCCGGAAGAAGTGTTCAAATGAAAGGGAGGGGTGCTACCTTTCATCCGGCGGCAGAGAGCCGGCAGTCGGCTATGTTGGCAGTGGCAGCCCAAGGGAGGGCCAAAGAACACTCAAAGAAGGAAGGTCCTCCGCCGGCAGACCGACCGACGAATGCTAGCCCATAGTTCGACTATATGCGGGCAGCATAGCAGCTCGGACTAACCAACAAAAGGACCGAGCCGAACCGGCAACCCACAGGCACTCGGTGGAGTTGTAGGACGGCGGACAGGGGTGTGAAGGCTAAACCAACACCAAAGGGATGGAGGGGAAGGGGAGAGAGTCATGAGGGGGGTGTATGGGGGAGCGTAGTTCCCACCAACACCCCCAGAGGGGGGGATATTCTGTTCAGGGCTAGCCTGTCTAGGTAGGAAGAGTCCATTCTCCAGCCTAGGGTAGGTTAGCACAGAGTAGGTACAGCACTAATGTCCTGTCCTAAACTATAAAGAAGCAGAATACTACTGACTGCCTAACCTTGGCTAAGTGAGCTAGTCTCCTAGACAAGGAAGGGCAGGGGGAGGACAAGTCGCTAGGCCAAAGGGAGGACGGGATTTAACCCAACCAAGTGTGGACTAAGGGCAGAGCCCCACCACCTTCACCCTCCAGCAGGGACCCGAAGGAGAGTACAGTCTCCTAATGGGGGGCTGGGGGGGGGGGGGCGACTGGTACTCTGAGGTTCCGTCCCAAACTCAAAGCGCATGAACTATGGCAAGGAGTGGGGTAGGAAAAATCCTAGCCTAACCTTACCCGAAAGCATATCGAGGTAAGGAGGGGTAGTATGTAGCCTAGGCTACCTCAGAGGGAGGAGATTACCTTAGGAAAGGTAACTGGGAAGGTAAGGGAGTATACAATAGCCCCAGCGTCAGGGCTCACGATCGCCCCAACTCAACCAGGTGCTGTTACCCATCTTCCACCTAGCGGACAGGAAGAGATGGCACCTCTCAGCAGAGTCTGAATGGTCCCTAGACGCAGACTCATTCTTCTTCATCTTGGAACAAGTCCCGGAACTGCAGATCGACCTCTTCGCGACGAGCAACAACAGGAAAATACCTCGGTATGTAGTCCCATACGAGGACCCTCTAGCGGAGGCGACGGACGCCATGTCCCTTGACTGGAACGAATGGACCAGAATTTACCTGTTCCCTCCGACCAATCTCCTACTGAGGGTCCTCAACAAGCTGAGATCCTTCAAAGGAACAGCAGCTCTAGTAGCCCCTAAGTGGCCCAAGAGCAACTGGTTCCCTCTGGTAATGGAACTGAAGCTGAGGCTGGTCCCTCTACCGAACCCTGATCTATCTCAACTGGTTCAGAAGTTGACTGTCTTCGCTTCATCACAGAAAACCCAAAACCTTCATCTCATGATTTTCTCACCTTAGCGGTTAAGAAAAGATTGGGGATCTCAAAAAGCAATATAAGCTTCCTAGAAGAATACAAGTCAAGAGTCAACTAGAAAATAATATGAATCGTCTTGGAAAAAGTGGGTTGCCTTTGTCAAAGCAAAAACCCGAAGGAAGTCTCAATAGCCTTCTGCCTGTCCTTCGTCATCTACCTTCATGAACAAGGCCTAGCTGCCAATACGATAACGTGTAAGTCAGCATTGACTAGACCTCTTCTATACGCCTTCCAAGTGGACCTGACGAACGAAATCTTTAACAAGATCCCGAAAGCATGCGCTAGACTTAGACCTGCAGCACCTCCGAAGCCCATTTCATGGTCTTTGGACAAAATCTTACACTATGCCTCAACCTTGAACAATGAAAATTGTTCTCTTAAGGACCTTACTCAAAAATGGATTTTGAGCGAAGCGAAAACTCTATTATTGGGTGAGATAGTCATGTCACCCTGATGGAAGGTTCCCATATGTAGCTTTCTAAGGGATATTTGGCTACAGTGATATTCCCAGAGAATATACCTTTGGGTCTCCAGAATTCTAACTACTGGCGCGAATATCCTTAAAATTTCTCTTAAGGATATCGCATAAATCAGGGGACGTATATCTTGATACGACACATAGCAATCTTCACCCCAAATAGCGTTTTCATTTTGAGGGGGAAGAGTGGCAAAAGTAGAAGGGGAGCCGTTATCAAGGTTACCCTTCCTCCCATACTACTATTGGGTATCTAGATGGCGCTCATTACTTGTAGCATTGAGCATGTTGCTACAGATATAGTAATTTCGGGAGGGATCCTACAAAGGCCTTTTCTATAAAAAAGGAGGGCGGGTCCATCAGGATGACATGGCTATCTAACCCAAAAATAGATTTTCGCTTCGCTCAAAATCCATTTTTTGGGCTCAGGCCATGTCGTCCTGATGGAAGGTTCCTTTAAGTAGCTTCCTTGGGTATACTATATTTGACTACAGTGATATTCCCAGAGAATTTACCTTTAGGTCTCCAGAATTCTAACTCCTGGCACGAATATCCTTAAAGTTTCCTTAAAGGATATCGCATAATATCAAGGGACGTATATCTTGATACGACACATAGCAATCTTCACCCCGAATAGCGTTTTCGCTTCGAGGGGGAAAGTGGTAAAAATAGAAGGGGAGCCGTTATCAAGGTACCCTTCCTCCATTACTACCTTGAGTATCTAGACGGCGCCATCGTCGCCGCCATGTTTATTTCTTTATCTGTAGCAATCTCGCTCGATGATTTTCCCGGTTGTTCTCTCGTTACTTTGGATTTATCATACAATCTCCAGCCTCTTCTGCCTCTGGAAAGTTGAGCATTTGATCTTTACATTGTATAAATTTTAGCTCTTACCTCACAGTGAAATTAAGTCAAATTAAGTTAAACTTAGTGGAAGAGCTGTTGCCTGAACCGGAGGCATCATGGGCACTGTCGTTCGTAACGCATGAGTTATTTAGTTAGCCAGAACGACTTTCCCGGTATAAATAGCATAAATAAAGATAGCTATTTAGTCTTCATTACTAGGGAGTTACTGTAATTATATTATGCAGATAGTATTCGTAATAGTTTCGGCGATTTAGGTAACCGAACCTTGTTTACGCTAGGCTTCCTAGCCTAGGTGTTTCAGTTTACTTTCATGCATGATATAATAGACATTCCTAGTGTTATTAAATTTAAATGAAGCTACAGTATTTAGGCAATTTATACATGAGATATATTGATTGCGTACAAAATTTCCTCTTCTAAGATAGTATACGAGAGAGTTTCGGTGATTTAGGTAGTCGATCCTCGCTGCCACAGGGCTACTAGCGTAGTGGCTTTAGTAAACTTTTATTCATGTTCCCCGGTTACCCTCGTGTATCGTTTTATCAATTCAGGCGGAGATTGACATCTAGAATTATTATATAAAGCGATACTCGTCTCCAGTGGAGATTTAAGGGTAATCCCTCCTTCCATCTGAGTGTAGCCTTAGGCTACAACCCTAGTTGGTCGTGCCTTGAGTTGTCATTCAGGCAGGACTAGGCTAGGGTTTTCTGTCCCTTCCCTTAGCCGCAGATGGCAGGTTTTGGGTTTCGGTCAGAACCTCAGAGTAGATAGTCTTGTGCTGGCAGCTGACCGGCAGGGTGAATAGTCGTTCCCCTGTCGGATTACGCTGCCGGCATAGGAGGCTAGACCTCCCTAGACTGCACCTGAAGGGGTTATATGATATTGCCACCTTCTCCCTGTGGTCTAGTAGACTAGTCCTGTGCTTGCAGACCCTAGGCTGAAGAACAGACATTCTTCTGCCGCCTAGGATGGCGTCGGCACTGGAACTCTGTTTCTCTCTTATTTAGGGGTAGCGGCAAGATTGCTGCCGGCCCCTTAACTGTATTGGCAGACCCTAGGCTGAAGAATAGATATTCTCCTGCTGCCTAGGATGGCGCCAATACTGAAACAGAGTTTCTTTAGGGTGTGGTAGGACCGGAAACCCTGCCAGCTCCTTCCACACCACCTCATACAGGACCCTTTTCCCTTCCCCCGCTGTCTTTTAGTGATGGCCTAGCCATCGCAATCCTTTGGCCGTCTTCCTACAATCTCACCGCTTGCCGGCAGGTTGTAGAGCTAGCTCGGGCTTCTGCTTGTAATGGCCTAGTCGCTCAGCTTTCCCTTATGGACGCAAGGCTCCGGGAGAGCTGTGCCGGCTGGGCCGGCTGCCGGCAGATATCCCTTTACTGTAGAGTGTTCTTCAGTCCTCTCTTGGACTGCCATTCACAAACCTATGACCGGCAGAGACAGGCAATGGTTGTGGATGGGTGGAAGCCTGAACAATACATTCTCCCCTTCCATTTGAACCCTCATTCTGGAGGAAGGCAGTAAGATAGAGCTCTTACATCATCCTTCACTCCTTGCTTTCTCTCTCCCTATCGGCTAGTGCCGCCGGGTACTAACCTAACCGGCAGCTGCTGGCCACTACCCTAGCCGGCAAGGTACTGGCTGGACTTGTGCGCCTGCAGCCAACGAGCCGCCGGCACACGAGGTTCAGACTGCCAGTCACTACCCTGACAGGCAAGATGCCGGCTGGACTACTGCGCCGACAGCTGGCGGCCGGCAAACCGCCGGCAACCGGTGGGCTGCCGGCCACCATCCCAGCCGGCGATTGAACTGTGCCCCAGGTGCTAGCCTTGCCGACAACATGCCAGCTAGAACTACAGTATATGACTATACAGTAGACAGTATATTTGCGGTATAGATCATACTGCAAACAGAAAACTGTAGTATAAAGTATACAGTAGTTAAATTTCCAACATACTCTGTGTGTCCATGCGCAGTCTATTGTTGAGACCATACTATATAAGGAAAGGAAATTTCTTTCCATACACTGATAGATGATCAGTTACAAATGACCCTCATCATTAAACCTTTGGGAAGTCAGTGTTAAATTACACTTATCTATCCTTACAGGGTAGAATTCTTCCAACGGGCCTCCTAAATAGGATAACCCTAGGCTTTAATTTTGAGGGAATTGAGTTGAATTGAATATGGGATTTAGGCATTAAGCCAAGCACTGGGGCATCAAAGGCCATTCAGCGCTTTAATTTTGAGGGAGGTCACAGCAATTGGCTGGACAGGAAACACATGTATGTGTCTTTCCTAATTCATTTCTAGCTAGTCTATCCTAAGCTATATGCAATAAAATGCAAAATATTATTAACAATATTTATATAGTTTATCAAGTGAGATGAACTACCATACTCATTTTGTTTTCCTCTCTTTACAGGAGGACCACCCTAAGTGCCTGCGAATCTTCTGCAACGTCAGGAGCAAGGACTTCTGCGGCCACGAGGAGTGCAGGGCGCACTCCCTCTGTTCCATTACCAAGGAAACTCTCAAGTATTGGGACCCCCAGGTATGTAATGTATGCAAAGCCTTGGTTACTGAGGCCTTTGATGACCCCAAGACAATGGAGTAAAGGGATGCAGCATGGAGTAAGCTGCGTAGATGGGTCCGTGGCTTCCAGAAGAACGCCACGGGGCCTTACCTTCCAAATGAGCGGATGCGGGCCTATCTGTTCCCTAAGGCATCTGCGAATGCCGTCATACCACAGCCTCACCCTGAGATCCCTTGCGTCCAGATTTCCGTAGATACGGATGTCTCTGATACGATGAAGGACATCCATCTAGATGAGAGGATGTCAGAGGTGTCAGAAGACACCAAGAAGGACCTTCTTGCGGAGGGTCAGGAAGAGGAGTCTACCTTGGCTCCTGAAACCGAAGAGGATGAAGTCGAATCGGTGTCCGTTTCGTCGGTTCCAGCCCCAGAACCAGTGCCCTCTACATCTTCTGCTCCTCCGTCTGGTGAAATGAGGAAAGCCCTGGCTAGCCTCATGTCAATGATGGAGAATTTTCAGAAGCAGAGTGAAGAAAGGGAAGCAGCATTGAGGAAGGAGATACATCATCTCGCAGCATCCCGCGGGTCTCACAAGTAAACCCTTGGAGGCATGCAGAGTACATGCCAATCACAAACGGGAAGATATTTATTTCAGAGAAGCTGGGAGCCGTCCTCATTGAAGATGTCGACTTTTGGCCCAGCTTTGAGTCTTATCCAGACTGCTTCGTCCGTCTGAAGGTGGAACCTGTGTCTAAGGAGGAGATAGAGCCGAAAGAGGTCATAGTTCTTGACCATGGAAAATCTCAGGCTTTAATGGCTAGCAGTTTGAAAGACAGGGGCTTCACTAACTCTAAAGTGCCAGCCCTGAGTAAGAAACACCCTTCTTTTCTTGCTCCAGCTACACTGGCCTTTCCCTTTGCGGAAAAAGGGTTCAAGGCAGCGATGAAGGCAGTAGAAGCTGGGAAACCTTGTCCTACACTTGAGGAGTGTAGACCCTCATCCCTAGCTCTGCCTACAGATCACAAGGACTGGAAGGAAATACATCTTACCTTCTCAGTTGGGAAGTTGGAGGCGGATATTGCTGGACGCC
Source organism: Palaemon carinicauda (assembly GCF_036898095.1). Lineage (NCBI taxonomy): Eukaryota > Metazoa > Arthropoda > Malacostraca > Decapoda > Palaemonidae > Palaemon > Palaemon carinicauda. Next base: position 18,269,620 of record NC_090740.1, on the reverse strand, counting down.
AGTTCAGTGAAAACCTCCCTAAGTTCTCTGACTTTCTCTTGCGCAGAGAGCAAGAGACAAAGGAAAGGCTTGCCGCATCTCTGTCCCTCCAGACTACCTTGGAGGCAATGGCAAGTGACCATAGATCCCCAGATATGTTTATGGTCGTGGCCAAGTCACACTTGGCAACACTAGTCAAGGACCTATATGGCCTTGTTAGGGCCAGAAGGGCATGTAGGGAGTTCGTGTTTGCTTCGGCTGCGGTGAAGCACGAACCCAGGAAGCTGATATCTTCCAATATCTGGGGAAAGGACCTCTTCCCGAGTGAAGTGGTCAACGAAATAGTCGACAAGGCTGCCACGGAGAACAGGAATCTTCTCCAAAAATGGGGCATGTCGGCCAAGAGGAAGTCTTCCCCAGATGAGGGTCCCCAACCAAAGAGGAAGACAAAGAGGCCAAGGTTGCCCTCTCACCCCGCCAGACAACAACAACAGCAACTTCCGATGACCGCGGTGCCCCAGATGGTGGCACAATCCCAACCCACCTACCAGATGAAACCCCAGTAGATGGTGACCCAGTCACCAGTCTTTACTCCTGCCTATGAGAGGCAGACCACTACCTTTCGCCCTAAAGGTAGAGGGCCAAATAGAGGTTCCTCTAGATGCCCCTTAAGAGGAAGAGGGGGTAGGGGAGGGCGCGGTCACGGAGGCAAGTCCTCCAGACAACCGAAGCAATGAGATGCTTCCGGTAGGAGGAAGACTCCAATCATTTCGGGATCGCCGGACCTTCGATCCCTGGGCCCACAGCCTGATCAAGAACGGACTAGGTTGGAGCTGGAGGACGGCTCCACCATCATTTCCTCAATTCTTCCAACACTCCACCCCCTCATTGGAAGAATATACCCGAGAACTCTTGAGCAAACAGGTGATAAGGAGGGCAAAGTCCATCAAATTCCAAGGAAGGCTGTTTTGTGTTCCCAAGAAGGACTCAGACAAACTCAGAGTCATTCTGAACTTGTCACCACTCAACAAGTTCATAGAAAACTACAAGTTCAGGATGCTGACCCTTCAACACATAAGGACCCTGCTGCCAAAAAAGGCGTACACAGTCTCCATAGACATGGCAGATGCTTATTGGCATATTCCAATCAATTGCCAACTCTCCTCCTACCTAGGATTCAGGCTACAAAAGAAGAAATACGTCTTCAGAGCCATGCCCTTCGGACTAAACATAACCCCAAGGATCTTCACAAAGCTTGCAGATGCAGTCGTTCAACAACTACGCCTAGAAGGTGTCCAGGTGGTAGCCTACCTGGATAATTGGCTGGTGTGGGCAGCATCCGAGACTGAATGCATGCAAGCATCCAAGAAAGTGATCCAGTTCCTGGAACATCTGGGATTCAAGATAAACGTCAAAAAGTCTCGACTATCTACAGCTCAGGAGTTTCAATGGCTTGGAATACATTGGAACTTACAGTCACACCGCCTCTCCATTCCACCAAAGAAGAGGAGAGAGATAGCGGGATCTGTCAAGACACTACTGAAATCCGACAGGATATCAAGACGCCAACAGGAGAGAGTGCTGGGCTCCCTTCAATTTGCATCAGTGACAGACCCGGTGCTAAGAGCACAGTTAAAGGAAGCATCAGGAGTCTGGAGAAGATATGCATCAAACACTCGAAGAGATCTAAGACAACCGATACCGACTCGACTACGATCATTTCTCAAGCCATGGTCGAAGGCCAAGAACCTGAAGAGGTCGGTGCCTCTGCAACCACCTCTACCTTCAGGCATCATCCACATGGACACATCAAAGTAAGGATGGAGAGGTCACTCTCACCAACGGAAAGTCCAAGGGACTTGGTCCTCTCTATTCAAGACCTTCCACATCAACATTTTGGAGGCCAAGGCAGTCTTTCTCACGCTGAAGAAATTATCCCCTCGCCATTCAGTCCACATAAGACTGATTCTGGACAGCGAGGTGATAGTGAGATGTTTGAATCGTCAAGGTTCGAGATCACCCCAAATCAATCAAGTGATGTTGGCCATCTTCCACTTGGCGGAAAAGAAGAGATGGCACTTATCAGCAGTTCACCTTCAAGGGTTCCGCAATGTGACGGCGGACGCTGTTAGGTAGTAGGCTGGCCAGGGCAACAGCCACCCGTTGAGATACTACCACTAGAGAGTTATGGGGTCTTTTGACTGGCCAGACAGTACTACATTAGATCCTTCTCTCTGATTACGGTTCATTTTCCCTTTGCCTACACATTCAAACACCAAATAGTTTGGCCTATTCGTTACATATTCTCCTCTGTCTTCATACACCTGACAACACTGAGATTACCAAACAATTCTTCTTACTGAACTGTAATTGTTCAGTGACCATTTTTCTCATTGTAAGGGTAGAAGAGACTCTTTAGCTATGGTAAGCAGCTCTTCTAGGAGGACACTCCAAAATCAAACCATTGTTCTCTAATCTTGGGTAGTGCCATAGCCTTTGTACCATGGTCTTCCTCTGTCTTGGGTTAGAGTTCTCTTGCTTGAGGGTACACTCGGGCACACTGTTCTATCTTATATCTTATTTCTCTTCCTCTTGTTTTGTTAAAGTTTTTATAGTTTTTAAAGTGATATTTATTTTAATATTGTTGCTCTTAAAAATATTTCATTTTTCCTTGTTTCCTTTCCTCACTGAGCTATTTTCCCTGTTGGAGCCCAGGGCTTATAGCATCCTGCTTTTCCGACTAGGGTTGTAGCTTAGCAAGTAATAATAATAATAATAATTACGCCGATAGAGTCAGAATGGTCCCTAGACGCAGGATCATTCTCCTTCATCTTACGTCAAGTCCCAGAAATGCAGATCGACCTCTTCGTGACGAGCGACAACAAGAAGCTACCTCGTTATGTGGCCCCATACGAGGGCCCTCTAGCGGAAGCGGTGGACGCCATGTCCCTCGACTGGAACAGATGGACCGGGATTTACAAGCTGAGATCCTTTCGGGGAACAGCAGCCCTAGTGGCTCCCAAGTGGCCGACGAGCAATTGGTTCCCTCTAGTATTGGAATTGCAGCTGAGGCTGATCCCTCTGCCGGACCCAGTTCTGATTCAACAAGTACAGAAGTCGACTGTCTTCGCTTCATCACAGAAAACCCAAAACCTTCATCTCATGATTTTCTCTCCTTAGCAGTTAAGAAAAGGTTTGGGATCTCAAAAGACAGTATAGACTTCTTAGAAGAATATAAGTCTAAATGTACCAGAAGGCTATATGAGTTGTCTTAGAAGAAATGGGTTGCTTTTGTCAAGGCAAGAAGACCAAAAGAGATCTCAACAGATTTCTGTTTATCCTTCTTTATCCACCTTCATGGACAAGGTTTAGCAGCCAACACGATTACGTGTAAATCAGCCTTGACTAGACCTTTGCTTTATGCCTTCCAAGTAGACTTATCAAATGAAATCTTTAACAAGATCCCTAAGGCCTGTGCTAGACTTAGGCCTGCAGCACCTCCGAAGCCCATCTCATGGTCCTTGGATAAGGTCCTACACTTAGCCTCAACAATGAACAATAAGGACTGCTCTCTGAAGGATCTGACTCAAAAAGTTGTACAGTATTCTTATTTGCTCTAGCCTTGGGGGCCTGTGTTAGTGAAATAGTGGCCCTTTCTCGGGATGAGGGCCATATTCAGTTCACAGAAGCGGGAGAACTGAATCTCTTTCCTGACCCAACGTTTCTCGCCAAGAACAAGCTACCTACCAAAAGGTGTGACCACAAAAGTTCCTACTTTTGTGGTTACAGTACATCACCTCACATTTCAGTTTCTGGTCCTCCTGTAAAGAAAGGAAATTGAAATGAGTATGCGGTAATTTATCACACTTGATAAATTAATGCATTCTCATGCAAAATTTTTTTTTAGTATTATCTTAACCTTTATACCTTAGGATAGTAATCTAGAAAGGAAATAGGAAAGACACATACTTGTGCCTCCTGTCCAGCCAATTGCTGTGACCTCCCTCAATATTAACATTAGAATTTGCTTATTAAGGGAAAACTAGAGTAGAAGGGTTCTAACTTCTAGAGTTAGAATCAGTGTATATTAGCACTAACCCTTTCATAAAAGAGTACAGTATTAATATTGTGGGGTAAAATATGATCTGATCTTTGTCTGAACCTGTGACAATAATTCTTTGAATCTATTCATAATGAAGTTTATCAGAACTGAGGTGTGTAAAGTGCCTTGGAAATAGCCACTTTTTTCTATTTGGTCCTGCAAGAGATTCTAGTGAACATTAGCTGATTTCTCTGTTTGGTTACCCTTTGAAATGGGGTAAAAGCAGGAATGCATAGTCTTGTATTAGATATGGATTCACTGGCGCCCAGTTATCATTATGAGAGATGAGCTAGTGGTCAAGCTTGTAAGTGCAAGGGAACACTCGTCTAAAATAGGATGAAAAGGATTCAAATTGTCGAAACTTCATTCACCTCTCAAAATTTAAGGGAATCATATGACAAAACACAATCTGATAAAGTGCTATCATTATTAGCTAAACCCCTCTCATGGAGTTTAGGCATCCATAAAACTCTTTAGGCCTTATCTCTCAATAATGCAAACATTTGTATAGCCAAATCTCGCTTCACTCAACTCACCACCAGTCCTGAACAGTACATGTGAAACCCTTGCTCATGAGACAAACAGTAAAAAATGAATGTTTGTATTGCGCATATGAGTAGAATTACAAATACTGTACACTCATACAAAATATCATCATATATTTATCCAAATGAAACAATATCAAGACAGATCCTCTATTAAAAGATGAAAAAATATGGGACAAAACCAAATAAGTTGAGAGCATAATACTAAGTGTTGTTATTATCAACAACAAATAGATAATGATTCCGATTTAAATATGGTGGCTATTCCTGGAACTGCCACAGGGTTGTAGAAGTGACATCGTATATTAAGGAAAAGTTATCAAATTTAAATTTTGTCTATTGTTAAGCTTGTGCTTCAAATAAAATAATGCAGTGAACTAGGCAGGGGGGAGAGATTCATTAAAATAATAATTTTTCTTGCGATTAACATAACGTATAATACAGTAAATCTAGGTACGATACTTTATTTGTCGTTGTCGTCGGCATGTACTCATATCTGAATATCAGAGTTTTCATTCTCAATAGAAGGTTGAATAGAAGAGTGAGTTAATAGTAGATTAATTATTGTTAGGATGGTGAGCCTTATCATGACTCGTAAGACCAATTCGTGCCCTGGATTATCGAGGGCATTAATCACACTGAATCATTATTACTAGCCAAGCTACAACCCTAGTTGGAAAAGCAAGTTGCTATAAACCCCAGGGCTCCAACAGGGAAAAATAGCCCAGTGAGGAAATGAAATAAGGAAATAAATAAATGATGAGAACAATTAACAATAAATCATTCTAAAAACAGTAACAATGTCAAAACAGATATGTCATATATAAACTATTAACAACGTCAAAACAGATTTGTCATATATAAATTATAAAAAGACTCATGTCACCCTGGTCAAAATAAAAACATTTGCTGCACCTTTGAATTTTTGAAGTTCTACTGATTCAACTACCCGATTAGGAAGATCATTCCCCAACTTGGTTACAGCTGGAATAAAACCTCTAGAATACTGTGTAGTATTGAGCCTCATGATGGAGATGGCCTGGCTATTAGAATTAACTGCCTGCCTAGTATTACGAACAGGATAGAATTGTCCAGGGAGATCTGAATGTAATGGATGGTCAGAGTTATGAAAAATCTTATGCAACATGCATAATGAACTTATTGAATGATGGTGCCAAAGATTAATATCTAGATCAGGAATAAGAAATTTAATAGACTGTAAGTTTCTGTCCAACAAATTGAGATGAGAATCAGCAGCTGAAGACCAGACAGGCGAACAATACTCAAAACAAGGTAGAATGAAAGAATTAAAACACTTCTTCAGAATAGATTGATCACCGAAAATCTTAAAAGACTTTCTCAATAAACCAATTTTTTGTGCAATTGAAGAAGACACAGACCTAATGTGTTTCTCAAAAGTAAATTTGCTGTTGAGAATCACACCTAAAATTTCAAAAGAGTCATGCAAATTTAAAGAAACGTTATCAATACTGAGATCCGGATGTTGAGGAGCCACAGTCCTTGACCTACTTACAATCATACTTTGAGTTTTGTTAGGATTCAACTTCATACCCCATAATTTGCACCGTGCACTAATTTCAGCTAAATCTCTATTAAGGGATTCACCAACCCCAGATCTACATTCAGGGGATGGAATTGATGCAAAGAGAGTAGCATCATCTGCATATGCAACAAGCTTGTTTTCTAGGCCAAACCACATGTCATGTCTATATAGAATGAAAAGTAATGGGCCAAGAACACTACCCTGTGGAACACCAGATATTACATTCCTATACTCGCTATGGTGCCCATCAACAACAACTCTTTGAGATCTATTACTTAAAAAATCAATAATAATGCTAAGAAACAACCAACCCACCCCCAACTGTTTGAGTTTGAAAACAAGGGCCTCATGATTAACACGGTCAAAGGCAGCACTAAAATCAAGGCCAATCATACGAACTTCCCAACCACAATCAAGGGATTTCTGTGCAGCATTGTAGATTGTAAGAAGGGCATCACATGCTCCAAGGCCTTTACGAAAACCAAATTGCAAGCTAGGGAATAGATGATTACCTTCAGCAAACCTATTGAGACGTTTTGCCAGAAGACGTTCAAAAACTTTAGATAATATGGAAGTTATGGAAATTGGGCAGTAATCAGTTGGACTTGAGCTACCACAAACACATTCACATAGAGGAGTAACATTACCAATTCTCCAACAAGTGCTAAAATCTCCTCTTCTTGCTAACTTGCGCAAAATAACAGATAACTTTGGAGCTAAGAAATCTGCAGTCTTTATAAAAATCAATGGAAAAATACCATTTGGGTCTACATCTCCATAAGCATCAAGGTCCATCAACAGAGCTTTAATTTCACGAGATCGAAAAGCTAAACTAGTTAGTTTAGCCTCAGGAAAATATGAATAAGGAAGTTCAAGTTTTTCATTATTCTGTTTACTGTCAAAAACATCAGTTGCCTTTTCCTTTGGACAGTGAGTGACCGAGCCATCTGGTTTAAGTAAAGGAGGAACTGTTGCATCCACACCGAAAAGTGCAGATTTAAGGGTAGATCACTATTTATGTTCCTGAGTTGTACCAGAAAGGGTTTCTTTTATGGTTAAATTGTATTCCTTTTCAGTTGAGGTATGAACTCTCTGAGCAAAAGCTCGAAGCTGAGTATAGTTATTCCAGGTCACATCTGATCTGTTGTGGTTGATTTGCTCTTTCTGCCAGTTGCTATCATTTAACTAATAGGTTGGCTCTTCTATTCTCTTCACAAAGGTCCATGCCCCAAATTAACTTTGCTTCTCCATTGGTTTCTGTTGCTTACCGAAGCTTCAAAGGTGTTGGGGTCTATGTTAGCTTCCTTGAGGTATTTCTTGAGTTGGTTTTTAAATCGAAGCATAGGGTGGCCTCTAGGGCAATCACCTGAATTTAACTCACTGAGGGGCATTTTCTTTGGTAGTCTTGTGTCCTCCATGCACATCACATGGCCAGACCATCTTAAGTGGTGTTTCAAGATCATGGCCTCGATGCTGGTCATGTTGGCTCTTTCAAGGACTGCTGTATTCGACACATAGTCATTCCGTTTGATTTTCATTATGGCTCTCAGTTTTTTCTGGTGGAATTGTTCCAGTTTTTGAGGTCCCTACTATAAAGGGTCCAAGTCTCACATGTGTATAACAGGGTAGATACTATAATGGCATTATATACCATCACCTTTGTATGGGTGGTTAGGTCTTCGTTCATGAACACCCTGGTGGATAGTCTCCCATATGCAGTGGGGCCAACTTGTAACCTGTTTTCAATCTCTTTAGAGGAGGTGCTCTGGGTGGAAAGGATGCTTCCAAGGTATGGGAAGTGTTCGATGCATTTAATGGTGGTTCCATCCATGGTGATGTTAATCACTGGTGGATTTTCCCCTCGTCTTGGCTGGGCCAGCAACTTAGTTTTAGCCTTGTTAACTGATAGGCCAAAACATGTGTAGGCAGCATGGAAATCATCCACTGATTCTTGGAGTTCTGCTTGGGTGGGCTACGGCAGCATTGTCATCTGCATACTGTAGTTCCGTCACATTGATGGTGTTGGTGTTGATGTGCTGGGATTTGAGTCTGGCCAGTTTGAAAATTCCTCCATCTAATCTTCATTTTGTCTCAACCCCTGGGTTGTTGTTGGGTATTTCATATAGCATGGCAGCTTAGTATAAAGAGGAAAGAGTCAGTACCATTACACTCCTTGCATTAGTCCACATGTGATTGAGAAGGGGGCTCACAGGTTGCTTTGGTGAATTACTTTAGTTGTCCTCCCATCATGTAGGGCTGTAATCATGTCAACAAAAGGCTCAGAGATTCTAAAGCGATTGAGGACAGACCACATGGCTGTTCTTGGTACGCTGTTGTATGAAGAAAATTAGGAATATGAGTTTTAGCTATTCTTAAATCTAACTGAAGCCCTTTGCATAAATAGGCGTCGTAGGAAATGATGATGATGATGAATGAAAATAAACTCTTTTGCCTCTGCTTATTACTTTACATTTCATTTTATTTTTCATCCTAACTAGGTGTCCAACTCTTTTAACATCACCTTACTCCAATTTTCCTTTTTTATTTACGATTCAATCCTTTGAATAAGCTCTCGTAATAAGACATATTAAACTACTTCATAATATGTTATTTTCATTAGTAAAATAAATTTTTGAATATACTTACCCGATAATCATGTAGCTGTCAACTCCGTTGCCCGACAGAAATCTACGGACGGGATACGCCAGCGATCGCTATACAAGAGGGGGGTGTACTCACCAGCGCCATCTGTGGTCAGGTACTGCAGTACTTCTTGTCAACACCACCTCAATTTTTCCTCGGTCCACTGGTTCTCTATGGGGAGGAAGGGTGGGTCAATTAAATCATGATTATCGGGTAAGTATATTCAAAAATTTATTTTACTAATGAAAATAACATTTTTCAATATTAATCTTACCCGATAATCATGTAGCTGATTCACACCCAGGGGGGTGGGTGAAAACCAGTGTACATGTTAATCAAGAAGCTAAGTATCCCGTATTTCATATTATCAGTTATTCAAAATAACAAATGAAATTATAAGTACCTGGTAAGGAAGTCGACTTGAACCATTACTCTGCCTTTAATAAGTACGTCTTCCTTACTGAGCGCAGCGGTCCTCTTAGGAGGCTGAACAACTCTAAGGTGCTGAAGTATAAAGGGCTGCAACCCATACTAAAGGACCTCAACACAACCTCTAACCTAGGCGCTTCTCAAGAAAGAATTGACCACCCGCCAAATCAACAAGGATGCGGAAGGCTTCTTAGCCCACCGTAACAACCCAAACCAACAATAAAAGCATTCAAGAGAAAGGTTAAAAAAGGTTATGGGATTAAGGGAATGTAGTGGTTGAGCCCTCACCTACTACTGCACTCGCTGCTACGAATGGTCCCAGGGTGTAGCAGTTCTCGTAAAGAGACTGGACATCTTTGAGATAGAATGATGCAAACACTGACTTGCTCCTCCAATAGGTTGCATCCATAATACTCTGCAGAGAACGGTTCTGTTTGAAGGCCACTGAAGTAGCCACAGCTCTCACTTCGTGTGTCCTTACCTTCAGCAAAGCAAGGTCTTCATCCTTCATGTGAGAATGAGCTTCTCTAATCAGAAGCCTTATGTAATAAGAAACTGCGTTCTTGGACATAGGCATCGAAGGTTTCTTAATGGCACACCATAAGGCCTCTGATTGTCCTCGTATAGGCTTAGACCTTTTAAGATAGTACTTTAGAGCTCTGACAGGGCAAAGAACTCTCTCTAGTTCGTTACCCACCATGTTGGAAAGGCTAGGAATTTCGAACGATCTAGGCCAAGGACGTGAAGGAAGTTCATTTTTTGCCAAAAAACCGAGCTGTAAGGAACATGTAGCTGTTTCAGATGTGAATCCTATGTTCCTGCTGAAGGCGTGAACCTCACTAACTCTTTTGGCTGTTGCAAGGCAGACGAGGAAAAGAGTTTTGAGAGTAAGGTCTTTGAAAGAGGCTGACTGGAGAGGTTCAAATCTAGGTGACATAAGGAACCTTAAGACTACGTCTAGATTCCAGCCTGGAGTGGACAAGCGACGTTCTTTAGAGGTCTCAAAAGACCTAAGGATGTCCTGTAGATCTTTGTTGGAGGAAAGATCCAAGCCTCTGTGGCGGAAAACTGCTGCCAACATACTTCTGTACCCCTTGATCGTAGGAGCCGAAAGAGATCTAACATTCCTAAGATGTAACAGGAAGTGAGCAACTTGGGTTACAGAGGTACTGGTAGAGGAAACTGCATTGGCTCTGCACCAGCTTCGGAAGACTTCCCACTTGGATTGATAGACTCTGCGAGTGGATAACCTCCTTGCTCTGGCAATCGCTCTGGCTGCCTCCTTCGAAAAGCCTCTAGCTCTAGAGAGTCTTTCGATAGTCTGAAGGCAGTCAGACGAAGAGCGTGGAGGCTTGGGTGTACCTTGTTTACGTGAGGTTGACGTAGAAGGTCCACTCTTAGAGGGAGAGTCCTGGGAACGTCGACCAGCCATTGCAGTACCTCTGTGAACCATTCTCTTGCAGGCCAAAGGGGAGCAACCAGCGTCAGCCGTGTCCCTTCGTGAGAGACGAACTTCTGGAGAACCCTGTTGATGATCTTGAACGGCGGGAATGCATACAGGTCGAGGTGGGACCAATCCAGCAGAAAAGCATCCACGTGAACTGCTGCCGGGTCTGGGATCGGGGAACAGTACAATGGGAGCCTCTTGGTCATCGAGGTAGCGAACAGATCTATCGTTGGCTGACCCCACAAGGCCCAAAGCCTGTTGCACACGTTCTTGTGAAGGGTCCATTCTGTGGGGATGACTTGACCCTTCCTGCTGAGGCGATCTGCCGAGACATTCATATTGCCCTGAATGAATCTCGTTACCAGCGTGAGCTTTCGACTTCTTGACCAAATGAGGAGGTCCCTTGCTATCTCGAACAGCTTCCTCGAATGAGTCCCTCCCTGCTTGGAGATGTACGCCAAGGCTGTGGTGTTGTCGGAGTTCACCTCCACCACCTTGTTTAGCAGGAGGGACTTGAAGTTCATTAAGGCCAGATGTACTGCCAACAACTCCTTGCAATTGATGTGAAGCGTTTCCTGTTCCCTGTTCCATGTCCCCGAGAATTCCTGTCCGTCCAAGGTCGCGCCCCAGCCCGAGTCTGATGCGTCCGAGTAGAGATGAAGATCGGGGGTCTGAACAGCTAAAGAGAGACCCTCCTTGAGAAGGATGTTGCTCTTCCACCACATTAGAGTAGTCCTCATCTCTTTGGTAACAGGAATAGAGACCGCCTCGAGCGTCATATCCTTGTCCCAGTGAGCTGCTAGATGGTACTGAAGGGGGCGGAGGTGGAGTCTCCCTAACTCGGTGAACAGGGCTAACGATGACAGAGTCCCTGTTAGACTCATCCACTGTCTCACCGAGCATCTGTTCTTCTTCAGCATGCTCAGGATGCACTCTAGGGCTTGGTTGATTCTTGGGGCCGACGGAAAAGCCCGAAAAGCCTGACTCTGAATCTCCATTCCCAGGTAAACGATGGTTTGGGAAGGAACAAGCTGGGACTTCTCTAAATTGACCAATAGACCCAGTTCCTTGGTCAAATCCAAAGTCCATCTGAGACTCTCCAGACAGCGACGACTTGTGGGGGCTCTTAAAAGCCAGTCGTCTAAATAAAGGGAGGCTCTGATGTCCGCCAAGTGGAGGAATTTCGCAATATTCCTCATCAGTCGCGTAAACACCAGAGGTGCCGTGCTTAGGCCAAAACACAGGGCTTGGAATTGGTACACAACCTCTCCAAAGACGAATCTCAGAAAAGGTTGGGAGTCTGGATGGATGGGAACGTGAAAGTAGGCGTCTTTCAGATCCAACGAGACCATCCAGTCCTCCTGCCTGACCGCTGCTAGGACCGACTTCGTCGTCTCCATAGTGAACGTCTGCTTGGTGACATAAGCATTGAGCGCACTGACGTCCAGCACCGGTCTCCAACCTCCTGTCTTCTTGGCCACCAGGAAGAGACGGTTGTAAAAGCCCGGGGATTGATGATCCCGGACTATCACCACTGCCTCCTTCTGTAACAGGAGCGACACCTCTTGATGTAACGCTAGCCTCTTGTCCTTTTCCTTGTAGTTGGGAGAGAGGTTGATGGGAGAAGTGGTCAGAGGGGGATTGCGGCAGAACGGAATTCTGTAACCCTCCCTTAGCCACTTGACAGACTGAGCGTCTGCACCTCTTCTTTCCCAGGCTTGCCAGAAGGTCTTGAGTCTGGCTCCTACAGCTGTCTGGAGAGGAGGAGAGTCAATGCTTGCTTTTCGTGGACTTGGCACCTTTCTTGGACCTGCCCCTGTGACCGTCTGGGCGGGTACTTCCTCGGCTGGGGGCTCTGCCACGAAAGGGCGGAATAAATCTGGTAGCAGGTGTATCAGCCACTGGGGTGCGGTAAGTTCTCGGTACTGAAGGTACAACCTTAGCCTTGCGTGCTGAAGAGGCCACGAGGTCATGCGTATCCTTCTGTATAAGAGCCGCAGCCATCTCTTTGATTAGATCCTCAGGAAACAGGAACTTGGAGAGAGGAGCAAATAGTAACTGTGACCTCTGGCAAGAGGTGATACCAGTAGAAAGGAAGGAGCAAAGTTGTTCCCTTTTCTTGAGGACTCCCGAGACAAAAATAGAAGCAAGTTCGCCAGAACCATCGCGAATTGCTTTGTCCATACAGGACATGATCAGCATGGCCGAGTCTTTGTCAGAAGGGGCAGTCTTCTTGCTCAAGGCCCCCAGGCACCAGTCGAGGAAATTAAAAATTTCAAAGGCGCGAAAGACTCCCTTCAAGAAGTGGTCCAGATCAGAAAAGGTCCAGCAGACCTTAGAGCGTCTCATAGCCGACCTACGGGGAGAGTCAACCAAACTTGAGAAGTCAGCCTGGGCAGAGGCAGGGATCGCCAAGCCTGGTTCCTCTCCCGTGGCATACCAGACGCCCGACTTAGAAGTCAGCTTAGGAGGAGGAAACATAAAAGACGTCCTTCCCAGTTGCTGCTTGGACTGCAACCAATCCCCTAAAATTCTCAAAGCTCTCTTTGATGATCTAGCGAAGACAAGCTTAGTGTAGGCAGACTTAATAGGCTGCATGCCTAGAGAAAACTCGGATGGAGGAGAACGAGGGGTAGCAGAAACAAAGTGTTCAGGGTATAACTCTCTGAACAGCGTCAGGACCTTACGAAAGTCAATGGAGGGTGGCAACGACTTGGGTTCCTCCACATCAGAAGAAGGATCATCCAGGTGAGCAGCTTCATCCTCAGAAACCTCATCACCTGAGGGTTGAGAAGCGAGAGGTAACGATAAAGCGGTATGCTGAATGGTTGAATCCTGAAGAACGGGTGCATGCGCACTTGCAGATTCATCCTCAAGTCTCTGCTGAAGAGGATGAGGGCTGGTAATGACAAAGTCATGAGGTTGGGATGAAGGAGGTCCTGCGGGGGTCTGAGGAGCAAGTGAGGTGAGAAGCGAATGCTGTAAGGCATGAGGCTCATGCTGCATAGACTGCGGTTCATGTTGAATGGGAAGAGGCTCATGCTGCGAAGAATGCGGTTGCTGCATGCGTTGAGGTGGCTGCCTCATAGCATGAGGTTCCTGCCTCAAGAGTTGCGCCTGCCTCAAGGGTTGAGGAGGTGGCTGCGCAGAGAGAGGCTCTTGCCTCAAGAGTTGAGGTTCTTGCCTCAAGAGTTGAGGTTCTTGCCTCAAGAGTTGAGGTGCTTGCCTCGAGAGTTGAGGTTCTCGCCTCAAGAGTTGAGGTTCTTGCCTCAAGAGTTGAGGTTCTTGCCTCAAGAGTTGAGGTGGCTGCCGCAAGAGTTGAGGTTGCTGCCTCAAGGATGGTGGAGGTTGCCTCAACGCAAGAGGTTGCTGCCTCGAGGATGGAGGAGGTTGTCGCAACGCATGAGGCTCCTGCCTCAAGGGTAGAGGAGGTTGCTGCAAAGCATAAGGCTCCTGCCTCAAGTGTTGAGGAGGTTGCCGCATAGCAAGAGGCTCCTGCCTCAAGGAAAGTGGAGGTTGCTGCACAGCGCTGGTATCTGGCAACTCCCAATGCGGCAGCTCACGCATGGAGGCAGGTTGAGGAACCTCAACATCATACGTCTGGCAGGGTGGACTGCACAGAGGTGGAGGAGCGCTCGCAGGAGGAGGTGTGCTAACCTTCTCTGCCTGAAACTCCTGCATCAACACCGCAAGCTGCGACTGCATAGTCTGCAGCATAGCCAACTTGGGATCAACAGAAGTTGGGGCAGAGGCCTGTTGAGGCATCGCTTTACCTCTCTTAGGAGGCGTGCAGCCATCAGATGACTGCGGCGAGTCCGAACTAGCCCAGTGGCTACATCTGGGCTGTTGGACTCGCTCGGTCTGGACCTTACGCTTAAGAGGCCTTGAGACCTGGGTCCAGCGTTTCCTCCCGGAAACTTCTTCCGCAGACGAGGAAATTAAGGGCTCAATCGTCTGAGAGTGGAAGTGACGATCTCTATAAGATACGCCCGCAACCACTGAGGATACTACTGTGCGCCGATCAAGGCCTGCCGAACCCTTTTGCCCTTCGACATTGCTTCTCCCCTGGGCTTGGGAGCTTGCAAGAGGTCCCGGACTGGGAGGACGACTGGCACGCACAGAAGTATCCTCATGCGCAACACTGACACTGACACTAGGCACAGCACTGGCACTACCACTTCCCACTGCACTTTTCACTTTAAGTTCCTTGACATCAGCCAAGAGAAACTTGTGGTCACTCACTACCGACTCCACCTTATCACCTAAAGCCTGAATGGCACGTAACACATCCGACATATCAGGCTGAGCACTAGTAATAGGTTCGGGGGTCACCACTACAGGGGAAGGAAAAGGTTGAGGATCATGGGGGGAGGAATAAACCAAAGAGCGAGAAGAACTCCTCCTAACTCTCTCCCTCTCTAACTTAGCCGTATACTTGAGGAATTCATTAAAATTGAATTCCGAAAGCCCGGCACATTCCTCACATCGATCTTCCAACTGACAGGATTTTCCCCTACAGTCGGAACAAACGGTGTGAGGATCAACCGAAGCCTTCGGAAGACGCCTATTACAAGTCCTAACACTACATCGTCTTTGTCTAGGAGCTTGAGAATGGTCGGACATCTTGAATTAGAGAACAGTCAAGGGGGGTTTCCAAATTAAAGCAAAGATCGTTATACCATTAATCAAAATCAATCCAAAAGCTATCTAAGCTAAGGGAAAAGCTTCCTGTATAGCGAAAGCTAAATTTCAGAGCAATACTTCACCAAAACCGTGAACAAAGACTCCAAAATCAAGAGCGTATCCATGTAGGTCTTGCCGGCGGCACGACAGAGGAAAAATTGAGGTGGTGTTGACAAGAAGTACTGCAGTACCTGACCACAGATGGCGCTGGTGAGTACACCCCCCTCTTGTATAGCGATCGCTGGCGTATCCCGTCCGTAGATTTCTGTCGGGCAACGGAGTTGACAGCTACATGATTATCGGGTAAGATTAATATTGAAAAAAATAGAATTAAATAAATAAAATTATTTTTCATAACCAGCCAATATGTAACTAGTAATAAAAAAAATCACTAAACACTATCCTATGAAACACCAGACAGGATAAGTACTGTCTCCTTCAAAGATCTTCAACAATGACTACTGTATTATTAATCCCTTAAAGTTACAAATTCTATACATATGAGCATAGGCAATAAAGTCAATAGTAGCCATAAATTCCATTTGCACTAGTTTGCCCTTGCAGCTATTATCAAGATAACCTTGGATGTAAGTAGTCAGGCCTATAATGCATCTTAAGTACCTATCTGTTTCCAGTAAACATTGCGACTTTTAGCAAGAATATGTCTAGATCAGGGGTTCCTAAACATTTTAGACCATTGGACAATTTATGAAATCTTGAATCATTCTCTGACCAACCGGTAAATACAAAAAAATTAACATTTATTCTTAACTTTAAAGGTACACTACAAGAATGCTAATGATAAACTGGATGGACTATTAAATACTTGAAATTATAAAAACTTAAAAAAAAACAGTTAGTATTTCTTCTAGCTATAGGCTACAAACCTACAAACCTGAGTCTTTTAGAGTAAGGATTTTTTTCAGGGGAGCTAGAATGGCTGCTGAATTTTTAACATAGTGGATAGCGACAGGTGGTGAGTGTGGGCGAGTAGCCCACCCATTTCCCAGTAAAAGCAAAGACTCTACACTTTTGACCTTAAGCTCAAGACTGAAAGGGGTAGCTGAGGTGGGAACTTTAACTTTAAAGGGCTGAGGTTTGCATAGCTAAGAAAACAACAAAATCTTGAAAATTTGTTATTCATTCCTGTGTATGGAAACCTTTCATTCTTTAAAATATGGAGACTCACATATTGGTGGGAGGTATCCCCAAAACTGAAGTAGTTGGTTCTTTTCCTTCTCCAGAATATGCCTGTCTGCATCATCTCATACTGGAGTGAGTAAAAGGACTCTTAACAACACTTATCTACCCATAATGGAGATTAGTAGGCTGGTAAGGCCTGTCCTGAATTTGGTATGTACCTGGTACTTAGTCAATAAAAGGATCCTTCTTCCCTTAATGGGCAATGCAGTCTGGAATGAAATACCAAGCATATGATGATCAATGGGTTTGGTATTCATTTCACCATCCTTCCCCTTGTTAAGGAAGGATGGAGGAGAATTTCTTCTTATATCTGAGTCTGATCTAGCATGTAATGTACAACTGCTTCAGCCCATAGTGAGAGGAAGGAGAGAAACAGAAAAGCCAGTCATTCTTCCTTTCATCCAGAATGACATTGACACATTACCACAGACAAGACACTTCCTGTCCCAAGTGAGACCTGGGCTGGCTACACAACTACTTGAGCAACCACCACAGGACCAAGAACAAAAGTGTAAACGTGTCAAAGGACTTTGAGGCATACAGTGCTCCATCAAATATAAGGCTATGAAGATTGTTTGGTACTTCCAAAATGCCTTCATCACCTGGTTAATGGACGATTCTTATGGAAGACTAAGGTGGGACCTGTACCAATTACTTTCTGAGCTCTTGTCTGAGTTGGTACCTTGACCTTCTCAGTAGTTAATGTGTATGCTCTGTGGGTCATCTCATGAAGCAGAAGAAAAACTGTGTCCTTCCATACCTATTTTCTGGTTCTGTCAGCACTAATGAAGAGTCGTCGACACTCAGGCCCAAGATATCGAGTGCTCTTCAGATAGACCAACAGAGCTCTCACACTACAAAAACGCATCTTCTCTTAATTACCACCCAACGTCCTTAGAGATGGGATGGAGAAGGCCCATAACCAGGCGTCATGTGTTGATGGGCTCTGAGTTTTGGCAAAGAACTTGGCCACAAAACTAAAGGCAATCTTCTAACCCTCAGCATGGGTTATTACATAAGTGAGACCATGAAACTTGCTTTCTACAGTGATGCTAAAGCTAGCAACAAGACAGCTTTGAGTCAGATTTCTGTCTGACGACCTTCTCAAGCACTCACTGGCGAACAAGGTCATGTCAAACTGTTGGGGCCGGAGTTCCCAGGGTACAGCGTCCACCCTTTCCCTCACATATACAAAGTATTTCCTTCGCATCCATAATCAAATCCAATCAAATACCATGCATTCTATAAAAAATAAGAAAAATATTAAAGTCTATGAATTGGTTGCAACAGTACATGCATACTTGTTGCAGCTGGAGATAAAAGTGAAGTCATTGATAGAAAATTGGATGGCACTACTTGCTTGTGCTCAGCATATATCGTTAATGAATTATATAGCTGTTTCTGCTCTGTTGAATACATTTCTTAATATAAAGGACAAAAAGTTTTTATATGCGTAGGAATGAAAGGGATTAACCGGTGATGAAGTGTGGGACAGAGGTAGATGGAGAATGCTGGCCAGAAACATCGACCCCACATAAAAGTGGGAAAAGATGCAGACAAAGAAGGAATGAAATAAAAATGAGTATGAAAAAAGAGAATGATAGTAAACACATCCTTGGAAAATAGTGCAACAATAGTCTACTAGCTTGTGGATCCAACTGGTTAAAATCATCAAATTAAATTACAGTACCATCACAATGTTCAGAAAACAATATGAAATAAAAATATGCATATTTTGTATAAATCAGGACAATGTAAAGTAATTTCATTCCATGGTACCTATTTTGTATACATATATTTCATATGAAACAAGTTAGATTTTAAACCCAAAAGGTTCAGTCAACCCTGGGTATTAATAAAAACTCCTATGACCTATGTTATATATGAACCACGTAGAATTCTCTAGTAATCCCTATGGACCAATATTGACCCCTTTAGCCATTAAAACTATGGGCCAATATTGACCACTTTAGCCATTAAAACTATGGGCCAATATTGACCACTTTAGCCATTAAAACTATGGGCCAATATTGACCACTTTAGCCATTAAAACTATGGGCCAATATTGACCACTTTAGCCATTAAAACTATGGGCCAATATTGACCACTTTAGCCATTAAAACTATGGGCCAATATTGACCACTTTAGCCATTAAAACTATGGGCCAATATTGACCACTTTAGCCATTAAAACTATGGGCCAATATTGATCACTTTAGCCAGCATGGTCTAGATTTAATGTACTTATACATGAGTTTTAGGGTTTACAACTCAATTAATTTAGACAGGAAAGATGAAAATTGCCCTGTAAGGTTTAAATTTAGCTGTAAGAGTTCATTATGGGACATGCATAGCATGGAATAATAACCATTTGATTATTTCTCTATTGACAGGACACAATACCAATATTGCTTAATAGTAGACCTAGGAATACACTAATGAACTAAGCTGTCCATTAATATAAATAGATAAATGATGAAAGGAGCCAATAACCATACTAACATAGGTCTCAGATTTGGCTGAAACCACTTACATCTACAGTAGATCCCGTACATTATCAAGAATAAAAATGAGGTCCTTTATCAGGTGGATACAGTCAGAAGAATAAACGACTAAACTATGATGATTCTTGAGCATCTTCATAATTCAGATATAAATTGGGGATGAACTTGGCCAGAATAGTTCCCAGGAAGGTTTTACATGTGAACACACCAAGTAAAAAGTGCCAGCTTCAGCAGTTGAGATGGGACTCCCTATATTGTCTTAGATGATATCTAATTACTAATTAAACTATTATGGTTTTAAATTAGTAATACGGGATTTGATCTCTCTGCTTGATCTATTAGAATTAGTAATAAAGTACTTGAAGTCTCTGCTTAGACTACTGATAAAGCCTTTGCAAAACAATAAGCTTATTCATCTGAGTAACATACAGGGCATAAAGTAAAATCTCTATTATTTGTATTTTTAAGATTTAAGGGGCTGTGGACAACAGAAAATTCTGAATTATTGAGCACAATGTCAAACATAGCAGCCTACTTTGAGGAGTTGAATATGACATTGCTTCAGATTTTCTTAGGACAATATTTTTATTAAAAAATTTTTATAAATCCTACTAATTCTCATTTTAAATGCCATATATCTAGAATTCAGATACAGTTGTAAAATAATTCCTATACCTATGTAAAATCTTATACATAACCTAGTCTTCATTCATAGATAGTAGTACTGTATTTATAATTTTGTGATCAAAGAACCCTAATAAATGCGTTTAACAGAAACAATCTTAATAATCATATGCCAACATACTGTCTTGTACAATGAAATAAAAAAGTGAAAAAACATTAACTAATGGTAAAAACTCAAAGGTTTAACCTAGTCTTTCTACAAATTATTGACCTCAGCTGTCTCTCTGAGAAATTGAACCTGGAAAAATTGTACCTAAGCTTGAAATAAATCTAAATTGCTAGGAAATAGTTTATTGTACAACAAAGCGACCACAATAAAAAAGGAATTAATGGTAGCCTAAGGGAAATCATATACTGGACATACAGTACAACAATTTCTAAGGTTAGCTATCTTTGCAAATTACAGTTCCATAATAACAAATTCATAACCTACGATATAAAGGATGTAACAAACTTGGCCTAGGCTCATTAAACAATTGCAAAAAAGGGGGTGGATTTTTACTCAATACGTGCACTTTACATTGAATCAGGCACATTTGGACATATTACAAGAATCAACTGAGGTACCATGAACTGTCATAAGCTAAGGTCTTCTGCTGTACTTTTCACAAAATACTATAGTAACTAAACCCACTAGAAATATTTGGTTTAGAGACAGAAAAAGATTTTGCTTGGTTTATTCAAAAGTTAAGAAATAAGACTTTAAAACAGCACAACAGTCTCTCTTATCCCGACTTAATAAGTACTGGAGTGTATTCTTTCAATATGGCAGCTTCTAATGTTAGCACACGTGAAAGAACATCAGGTGGCATCTCTGGTAAGTGGTATGGTGAAAATACAGACTAATGAGTTCAATGCATGGTTTAACTACTCAATAATCCTGATACAAACGTTACTTGATTTCTATTTACCTTGGGCTCAGTTGTCTAGAACTGGGATGACTGGAAACCAAATAAATAGGATTTTACTGTATCTTCCGAAGACCATGGCAGACACAAAAGTTAGCACATGAGAAAACAAAAATGCAAAAGGAATAAGTACTTCAAATAACTAACAATAAATCATCCACTACATATGAACACTTACAAAAGTTACATATACCTAAAAAATCTACCAAACATAACTTCTTTGGTGAAAACTGTTTGGTCTGGGGTCACGGTCAACATCACTGGTATCATCTAACCCATATACCTCCAAATTCCAGTACCTAGAAAAAAAGATAAATACATATAAACAGTACTGCAATGTTTATTTGAAATTGCAATACACACACACAAGCAGTGTCATTAATTCCTGTGATGGGGTTGATTTGAAACCTTCTCACTTACTAATTGTCTAATTGCAACCATTATGACAATCATCCACTTCTTGCTCCTTCTACCTAATTATGACAGGAGAACTCTTCTCACCTAACCACCAATATTTGTAATTGATTTAATTCTCTCTCCTGAGTCTTCAAAAATAATTATACTTGAATTTCATATTCTAAAGTTTATTCCTATCTTTCAGACTTTACTGGGACTATCAATGTTGAAGGGGGCAGATCCCGTTCTCCTCCATTTTGGAAACAAAAGTGCCTACCCTGTTTGTGATGGATGGATAGATGGATTAAGACTGACCCAAAATACTAGTGAACCATAGGCTTTGTGCATTACAATGAAGGCCATAGCTGGATATTTTCATATGAAGGAGTATGCATGCTTTGTTGGCATGGTACACAGAAAGACGGATAAGCTGATGATGGGATGAATGCTCCCTACAACCACCAGACAACACAGATTACCGCCAGGAGGGAGTTCGGAACAGAAGTCTAGGGCCGTCGCAAAGTATGTTTCATTGTTGTTCTAAACCCACTCCTTCCTCGGTCCTGGAGAAATTGATTTTGTCTTATAGGAGCTCTTCACTAGACAGAGTCCAGCTGTTTCTGTTGTTTATATTAACTCATCAATCAAGTATTTCTGACTTTTTCAGTAATACCTTGGTTGACAGCTTTAATGCTTTGCTGACTGGGTTAAGGTAATTGTTAAGGTACTGTACAATTATTATCATCCATGATCACTAAATAAATCACCAGTTCTCTGGTTGGATCAGTGTCAATTGAATTCTCTATTACCCTGAGCAGGAAGAACTCCCGTCACAAGGACCTTTTTAGGAACAGAATCTATTACTTAAAAAGAAAAGACGACCTACGACTAATTTTTCAAATACATGAATTTTCAACATTAAATGCCTGAATAACCACCGAGGCTAGACAGGAAAGAGTGACATTACTCAATAAGATCCATTAAGTAGAGGCACCACTTGAAGCATTTGGTAAATCCAGGGGTCTAATGGGATGTTTTTGTTCTTAGTGTAAGACATTGTAAAGTGATGGTTGGTATCTAATAAAGAATTGCAGTTTGAAAAAATGGCTATATATCACCAGCCCGTTGTACACTTTGATCAGTTACAACTATAAAATTTCAAGAAGTTGGACTGCTTTTTCCACGTTCCTGCTTTAACATTGTCTGATAATTATATTTATGCCCCACTAAAATGGAAATCACAAGGACCTCATGTGCCTTCACCTACTGGGCTAGGTATTTCCTAGGCCTCTATAATCGCTTGCTAGCGCAATTGGATACTGTATATTCAAGAAAAGTCTGGGGGGGGGAGAGGTTTGATAAACTTTGGTCTTCCACAGATATTGTCTTGCATCTCTGGAAGGGCAGAGTAATGACTTCCCCTCACCTGTTTTTTGCTAGGGCAGGGAGGATAAAAGGGAGAGCCATATTATTTGAATGATTAGACCTTTGGCTTTTGGTTAATAAAAACCTATGAAAAGAAAAGGTCCACTGAGTTCCAGAAAAATGTGTGGGTTACAATGTCAGACAGAATGTGAAGCTCACTTACTCTCTTCAAGGAGGCTAAAGCCAGCAAGAACAAAGTCTCACCAAAGAGGTCCTAGACAGATGCTTTGCAGAGATGTTTATACAGGTCTCTAACAAGACTCCTTAGCACTAGCAACAAGTCACAATTGGGAGGTCTACCTGATAACTTAGGACAGGACTGACTGAAATGATTTAAGCCCATCCAAATTCTCAAACAATGTTAATATAGTATCTAGGCTCCTGTCTCTCAAGATATGGGGAAGAGCTTACCTGTATCCCTTGATGGCTGAAATTGGCAACTTCATCTCAAGAAGTAGGAAGTAGTCAACTATCAAGGGAATAGTGCAGAATTACCCTGTTGGTTACACAAAGAGGAAAATATTACAAGTTAATTTTGTAAGATTTCATTTGCCTAACCTGATCCAGGTAAGAATTCAAAATGCCTCTGGATATCGAACATCCTGAGAAATTCAGCATTGTTGCTAAACCCAATTCTGTTGGAACACAATGGCAACAGTAGTGTGAGGAATTTAAGATATACTTAGAAGCATTAGGTAGTATGAAACATGCACAGAAGAAGGTGTTATTACTGCACACAGCAGATAAAGAGGTTTGGGAAGTGTTTAAGAAACTGCAACCTACCGATAACACAAGTGAAGCTGCAACTAAGGCTCTTACCACATATTTTGCACCTCATGTCAATAAATTTTTTGAAAGGTATCAATTTACAGCATAGGCATATCAGAAAGAAAATGAAAGTTTAGATGCATTTGTGACTAGACTTAAAAATTTAGCTGTTTCATGTGAATTTCTAGTTAGAAAATGTTATCATAGTTCAAGTGATTGCCCATTGCACATCACAATAGCTAAGAAAAAAATTACTGGAAGATAAGGACTTAACACTAGACAAGGTATTGATTATAGGCATATTTTAGAAACATCAAATAAGCAAAGTAATATAATAGGTAATTTTCCAAGCAATAGAATGAAAAATTCTACAATTAGCAAGATAGGCTCAAAGTTGAAAGTCAATGAGAATCAGAGAAAGAATACGTCAAGGCCTAGTCATAGGAAAATGCACCAGCCATCTGTTGAGATACTACCGCTAGAGAGTTATGGGTTCCTTTGACTGGCCAGACAGTAGGCCTACTACATTGGATCCTTCTCTCTGGTTACAGTTTATTTTCCCTTTGCCGTCACACACACACCGAATAGTCTGGCCTATTATTTACATATTCTCCTCTGTCCTCATACACCTGACAACACTGAGATTACCAAACAATTCTTCTTAATCCAAAGGGTTACTGAGCTCTAATTGTTCAGTGGCGACTTTCCGCTTGGTAAGGGTAGAAGAGACTCTTTAGCTATGGTAAGCAGCTCCTCTAGAAGGACACTACAATATCAAAAACCATCAATCTCTAGTCTTGGGTAGTGTCAGCCTCTGTACCATGGTCTTCCAATGTCTTGGGTTAGAGTTCTCTTGCTTGAGGATATACTTGGGCACACTATTCTATATTATTTCTCTTCCTCTTGTTTTGTTAAAGTTTTTTATAGATTATATAGGATATTTATTTTTATGTTGTTACTGTTCTTAAAATATTCTATTCTTTTTTATTTCCTTTCCTCACTGGGCTTTTTCCCTGTTGGTGCTCCTGAGCTTTTAGCATCTTGCTTTTCCAACTAGGGTTGTAGCTTTGCAATTAATAATAATAGTAATAACTCTAATGTTCATAAATGTCAGATTCAGATCTATGCGCAGAAACAACAGGAAAAACCAAAATGGTACAGGTGTAGTAAAACTGATCATCTTGCATACGAAGCAAAGGAAGGCTTTGCTACGGGACAGACATGCATGAACCGTAGAACGATGGTCCATTTTGCAAATGTCTGTATATTTCCTAAACAGTACGCAAAGAAAATAAATGCAGCAGTTGATACTATAAGCCAAGAGAATAATGCAGGAAATGTTCATGATAATCAGGATAGGGCAGAAACTGATTTTGTTTTGCATAAATTCTGTCAACAAAGATGCAAAAAAACATATATTGGTAGTACTCATAAATGGTAAACCAATTTTTTGGGCTCAAGCCATGTCGTCCTGATGGAAGGTTCCTATAGGTAGCTTTCTAAGGGATATTTGGCTACAGTGATATTCCCAGAGAATTAACCTTTAGGTCTCCAGAATTCTAACTCCTGGCGTGAATATCCTTAAAATTTCTCTTAAGGATATCGCATATATCAGGGGACGTATATCTTGATACGACACAGCAATCTTCACCCCGAATAGCGTTTTTGCTTCGAGGGGGAAGAGTGGCAAAAATAGAAGGGGAGCCGTTATCAAGGTTACCTTTCCTCCCATACTACTATTGAGTATCTAGATGGCGCTGTATCCAAGATGGCGCTCATTCCTATTTTTGTAGCGATTTCGCACGGTGGTGTTCCCTGTTAATCTAACGTTTTTGGTCGCTTTTGTGAGGATTCATTATACATTCTCCAGCTTCTTTTGCTTCAGGAAAGTTGAGTATTTATTCTTTACAGTGTATAATTTTTAGCTCCTGCTTCACAGTGAAATTAGAGTAATTTAATGTGTTAAGGAGCTAGGCCTGTCACCGGAGGCGCCATGGGCGCGTCGTTCGTTATGCATGTGTTATTTAGTTAGCAGAACGACTTTCCCGGTTGTAATAGCATTTATAAATTATGAAAGGTATTTAGGCACAATTATACTAGTAAAGATATATATTTTATGCATAATTTCCTCTTCCTTTTGTCGATCATATGCGTTAGAGTTTCGGTGATTTAGGTAACCGAGATCTCGTCTTGCACTAGGGTATCTAGCTTAGGCGCTGTAGTATACTTTCAGACATTGTCCCCGTTTACCCTTGTGTATCGTTTTATTGATTCAACGGGAGATAGTACATCTCCTAGAATTATATAACTCGATACTTGTCTCCTGTGGAGATTTAAAGGTAATCCCTCCTTCCCTCTGAGTGCCGCCGCAGGCGGCAACCCTTTCTGGTCTTGCCATAGAGTAGTTCACTCCAGCTTGCCTAGGCTAGGGTTTTCTGTCTCCCACCTCTGCCGGCAAGATCCCGGCTTTGGTTTTCGACAGAACCTCAGAGTGTTCAGTCTTTCTGCCGGCGGAAGAGCAGCAGGGTGAGTAGTCACTCCCCTGTCGGCATAGGAGGCTAAGCCTCCCTAGGCCGCAACTGAAGTGGTAGTATGATGCCGCCACCTTCTCCCCTGTGGTCTAGAAGACTATTCCTGTGTCGGCAGACCCTAGGCTGAAGAATAGTATTCTTCTGCCGCCTAGGATGTCGCCGATACTGAAACATTGCTTCTCTCTGGTGTGGAGGCGGCGGAAATTCTGCCGCCTTCTTCTACACTTGATAGATTCGGCAGACCCTAGGCTGAAGAATAGTTATTCTTCTGCCGCCTAGGATGGTGCCGATACTGAAACATTGTTTCACTCTTGTGTGGAAGTGGCGGCAATCCTGCCGCCTTCTTCTACACTGGATACAGGACACTTTCCCTTCCGCTCTGTCCTTTAGCGATGACTTAGCCATCGCAATCCTGTGGCCGTTGTCCTGCAATCTCACCGCTTGCCGGGCGGGCTCCTACATAAGCAGCTGTTTAGTCTCTCAGTCTTTCCCTTATGAACACAAGGATCCGGGAAGGTTGTGCCGGCTATGACGGCTGCCGGTTGGAGACCCTTCAGCTGCTGAAGGTTCTTCAGTCCTCCCTTGAACTGCAATCCACAGTCCTGAAACCGGCAATGCCGTCAACAGATCCTGCGGCTGGATGGAAGCCTGAATGATACGTTCTCCCATTCCATTTGAACTCTCTTTCTGGACGAAGGCAGTAAGATTATATACTTACACCCTTATTTAGTGTAAAAATACATTTTAATAAGGCAGCCCTTCACTCCATGCTTTTTCTCTCTCTGTCAGCTAGTGCTGCCAGGTACTAACCCAGCCGGCAGCATGTCGGCTGTGCCGGTGACACCAGGTACAGGCCCTGTCGGCAACATGCCGGCTGAACTACAGTACAGTATATGATTATACAGTAAGTGGCCAGAAATAATTACAATGTAGACAACATCTTATGCAACTGTAAAAGAATTAATGCAAATTTTTTCTACATATGGTATTCCAGAAAAGATTGTAATTGATAATGGTCTACAATTTACCTCACAAAAGTTTAATGAATTTTGTAATGTAAATGGTATTAAGCATACATTTTCAGCAACATATCATCCATCCACAATTGGAGAAGCTGAAAGATTTTTTCAAACAATTAAGCATAACATGAAGTGTAGAAAAACAAATGCAAATAACATATTTGTTGATGGGGAGGGGGATTAGGTGTTAGTTAGATCTGTTGTATCCAAGTTTACAAGGTAATTTAGAAGAAAAAGGTAGAAGCAATTAGAAAGTCTTCCAAAAGTAAAAAATTTTTCCCCTTTATCTAATGTTATGGTAAGATCCTAAAATACTCCAGAAAAGTGGGAACCAGGAGAAATTGTAAAAGGGATAGGAAATTTACAATATGATATCCAAGTTGGTGAAAATATTATTAAACATTATGTATATCAATTACAGCCGTTAAATAAAAATCCTGTAGATCATGTGAATGTTAGAGATGGAAAATTTTTAGTAGTTAGATCAAATGAATTAAATATTAACCAAGATGCTCAAACATCAAATGTAGATTCAACATTTATTCATGTACCAGTACAGGGTGAAGTAAGAGTACTTCCCAAAAGGATGAATAGAGGGAAATCCCCTGAGAGATTAAATTTGTAAAGATTTGTACAATGTCAAGTTAAGGGGGAGGAGACTGTTAAGTATTTGTACTGTAATACCGTACAGTATGCGCTACGTGTATTAAGAGTAATGTTGCACAGTATTGCAGTGATAGAACACATTTGAACATAGTTATAAATGTAGTAGCGTATGTTACGAAGGATTCAATCCTTTGTTAATTGTCTCAAAGATACGATGTGATTCTCCTTACTTTTGTATTACAGTAGAATCCAGTCTTTTAAGAGTGATGCTCTTTTGTTATTTCACATTTTCATACAAGAGTTTCTTTACCTCGATGTTCTTACTCGAGAGTCACAAGCCATTGAAAGCTGAGCAGTAATGTAAGCCATTAGCAATAAAAGTATTTTAATAACACAAACTTTTCATTAAAGCCCACCCAGAAGAATCTGTGACATTAGGTTGGGATGTAGAACAACACTAACAAATGGATATTATTCCAGATGAGTGAGCTGACATAGTAAATATGATGTAGTATATACATCAGAAAACTTTGACCATTTTCCCTGATATAGGTTTGTTGTGAATCTGCTGCATGGTATAGTGACATCAAATACAATCCTTTCCAATAAACCTATCTTTCTACGAATAAGCTGTATAGTTTCCATGCATGAAAAATGAGAACCTTAGGGCTGTCATTAAACCTGCAGTTATAGTTCTGTTTCAACAGTTTCCAACATAGAATCAAGGATCTTACATATCTGCCACTAGGTCAAATAAGTCCTGGAACCACTCTTATATATTGTATAGGCCAGCATGGGACAATGAGTATCATGTGGATTTTGCATGCTGACCTGAGCTTCTCCATAACCTGGCAGGCCATGTTGAAGGATGAGAAGGCATATAAGTCAAGGAAGCACCACCCCTGGAGTAGAGCATTCATAACCTATGTACACAGATCTGGCTGTGGAGAGCAACTGAGTGGTATCCTAAGATTTTGGGAAGTAGCAAAGAAGTCTACCATTAGGACCTCCCACTTCCATCAAGACCTTCACTGATATTTGTATTGAAGGACAACTCCAATACGAAAATCTGAATCCTCCAGCTTAATGATTTGCAACAATATTGTGTACACATCTCACGATCCTTGGTTTAATTGTCATTCACTTACCTTAGCCTATCTACCACTTAATACAAATCTTCTGAGTGGATGACACAGGTTCTTAAGGTATGCTATGGTAGTGGTGTTGTCTGCCATGACCTTGATATTCTGATCTTGAATAAAGGGCTCAAAAGCTTGGAGACACATCCACACAGATAATATTTCTAACATGGAGTATATATGGCACTTTTTTTGTCCACAAGTTGCATGCTTGCAGGTCCAACTGGAGAGTAGAATCAACCTAGCCCTGTTTGGAGGCATCACTGAATATGAGGGTTTCTGTTTTACCCTGGATTAGAGGTACTCATAGCAGTAAGTTGAGATGGTCCCTCCACCATGTCTATCTGGTATCTCTGTCATCTTCCAGCTCCTTGCCTGCTGGAACTGAAGGGAGAAAATCCTGAACCTGCTAAAAGGGATCATCTTCTCCAGGGATACTAGATGCCTTATGGACACATGCCCTATTTTTCAGAAGGGGTAGAGTATCTCAGGAATGGATAAAGGCTTCCTCATCCCTGCAAAATTTCGATCTTATTAACTACTTATGTGGCTTGAGTTGAATTAGCCAGGTCTGAATTATTCTAGTTGTTCTCCATGCTCAGTCAGCAGCAGAGACCCAACATGATTACCCATCTCTGTCCAATAAATGAGGTGCAACAAGATTACTAGACCTCTCTCCTTTAAATGCCATGAGGATGGTAGGATCAGTCCTTTGACCAGGTATTTACAGAGCTGAATCACCTACTCATGGAACCTAGAGATCACCATTGGTAGGATTCTTGTGAAAACCTGAGGAGCTGTTACCAGACGATAATTTATACCTTGGTAAGCATTGGCTCTGAAACCTGGACACAGATGGGAAAGACATTGTTGTTGGCATGAGGAGTTCAAACTGCATGAAACCTGAGACCTTGGTACTCTATGGAGAGACCAGACCCATACTGGAAACCTATTACCTGGATTTGGCCTATGGGATGTGGAGGATGAAGCTTGGAGAAGTCTTTTTTAACAGATAAGAGCCCCTTGAGACCATACAGGAAAATCTTGCTCCCAAAACAGAGAACCAACTTTTCTGAGAAGAGGAACTTGTCCAGTATATCTGCCTTCCTAGCTCCCAGAGGTGATGGAGGAAATAAAGCTCAGGGTAGCCGGTAATATTTATCTGAAAAGGATACACAATTACAATCCAAATGAGTTTCTGCCCACATGGGAAATGTTCAAAATATATTTCATTTACAGGAACCAAACTATTTGAAACATCTTTATTAGAAACTTACAATATTTGTTATTGATTGATCTAAAGAAACAATAAAGTACCATTGTTCCTGGATAAAAAAAAATATATGACATAGTCTTGTGTTTGTTGTGTCTATTTTTATGCTGTTCTTGGGAGGTGTTTTGGTGGCCAGAACATTGTGTGAGACATTAGGTGACAGTTCTTACACCTTATATGAATACATTCCCCAGGAGACATAGGATATGAAGTAATAATTCCTTACAAGAGTTAACCATCCTTCTTGCTGAGGATATGTCCTCCAGTGAAGGGTCCTTATGTAACAGGGAGCTAGTGTGACCAAGAATCTACTCCTGTAAACTAAAATGAGAGCTGACTCCCCGCAGTACCTCTCCTAGGTGTCCCATTTTTAGGGGAAGTGAAGCTGGGACATCTTAGATAATAACTAAATGGTCTTGGAGTGCTTCCCTTGCTTGATGTTACTTTCTCAGACATCTCTTTTGGTGACTGAACTCCAATTGTGCACCAAGTTCATTACCTCCTTGAATAATATCTTATTTACTACTCCTTGAGATTCACCATGCTCCTTCCAGGAATGTATTAGGCTTAAGACAGGGAAGTTTAGCCTAACTCAGGATCAATCTCTCCCTCCCAGGAGAGGGAGGATGTAAAGGACGAGCAAGAGAAATCAGGGCATACAAAATGCATAGGGGGAGGGAAACACCAGTGAGAGGAACATAAAAAATAGAAAGGCCCTGAGGGAGATGAATCTCTCTCCCCTACTAAGAGTGTGCCTTTTAAGCTAACTTTCTGATGAGGTGATGTGTAATGTTCCTGCTGGAAGGGGGAGGTAGATCTACCGGAAGAGCTTATCGCCATACAAACTAACGGATGAATGGAGAACTCCAAGGCTCACCCCACAATGAGGGAGCCACTAGATGGCCTGGACCTTTTCATGGAAATTTCCTCTTCTGATGAGGCCTCACCCTATGCAGCTCTGAGTTAGCGTTTGCTTATCATCTGAAGATCTATTTCCCTTTTTCTTCTCTGCCCAGATATTGTTTTTGGCCTGAAGACTTCAAAAGGGAGAAATCCAAGTGGTTAGCAAGTCTCCCAGGTGAAATGATATTGGGAAATCCTATACTGGTCCTTGGAGATGGGCAGCAAGGGTGGAGACATGTGACAGGGCTGCCCAAGAACAAGAAATGCAGCAATAATGGACAAGCTCAAGGAAGTTGTACTTTGAACAAAGTTACCAAAAAATGCTCATAAAGGTAGCTTCAATTTCTCAGTAAAACTTCATGCAATCCGAAAGCAGAGAGTTTGCAAACCAAGAGGACAAGCCAGGACAAGAAAAGACTTGTCAGCGTGAGTTAGGGAATGGTAGAGGTAACATGCTGTCATCCTAATGAATTACAGAGAATGGGTTACAGAAGCAAGACTCTCACTCATGTGCTGTGAAACTGCTATGTACTTAGAAGTCCCTACAAGAGGTTCCTCTTACACCTAGGAGGTGAAGTAGCAGGCAAGGTTAGCCAAAACAGTGGATCTGAGGAGTAAAAGTCAGCTAAAGTACTGGAGTCTGAGGGAGAAGCAGGCCGAAGGGGAGTCATTGAGGGTGAAGCCAACCAAAGTACAGGAGTCTCTGAGGGAGAAGCAGGTCAAAAGGGAGTCATTAAGGGTGAAGCCAGCCAAAGTACAAGAGTCGTTGAGGGAGAAGCAAGCCGCAGGGAAGTCATTAAGGGAGAAGCAAACCAAAAGGGAGTTGTTGAAGGAGAAGCAGGCTAACCTAAAGGGGAGTTGTTGAAAAAGTAGGCTAAACCAAAGGGGAGTCGTTGAGGGAGAGACAAGCCAAAGGGCAGTCGTTGATGGAGAAGGGAGCCAAAGCACGAGACACTGTCCGAAGGAATGCTCATTTAGCCTACACATTTCTTCAACCTCTGAGCATGAAGGAACAGTCTCCTCAATAGTTAGTATAACTCCAATTCCCCAACCAATGGTGCAAGAAGGGCTACCCTTTACCATGGTGTCGCAAGGAAGTCTTCTTTCCTTAAGAAGAACGACTGATGACCTCTGGCTTGGAATTTTGGAAATTCAGAATATTGCATTTTTCAAATGATTTTATAAGGAAATAAATTTGTTTTATTGCTAATAAAAAAATTTCTACATATTTATCTATGTGTCTGGTCCAATACAAAACCCTTTTCTGAGCTGGGTAGCAGTCCCAACTTCTCAGCAAAAAAATTCAATGAAATATATTTATCTTAGTATTCCATACGCAGTAATTCCACCATTTTCTATAATTTTCTGAGGAATATATCCATTTTCTTATATACTATATAATGCTCCTGAATAAATATTCATTGCAGGTCCCTTTATTATATATATTCTTCTTATTTCTTTATCTGGTTGTTTATATATTTACAATTTTTATGTTATGGTTATGGTGAAAGATGCACAAATTATCTAAGACGATAACTAAATAGGCCAAAAGTATAAAATTTGCCCAGGAAAATAAAGATGAGAATATATTATATAAGCCCGTATTGCTTATATATATGTATTGTATCTGGTACATGTGTATAAATATGTGTTGGGAGCAATATTTTTGGATTTAAGGGAAGGGGCTCACCACTAGTTGGTAAATCACTAATATATGATTGATTATGTTCTTATGATTTCTAGTGGGGATGAAAATTACCACTAAAAACCCATACCATCCTTACACATACTAAAGTCTATGTAGTCAATCTCTACAAAAATCTTTGAGGACCAATTTCTGAAAATATGAAATATTAAGAAAAAATTTGCTACTAATTCTTAATATTGACTGATTTTTGTCTTTAAAACATGAAAAATATGGAATTTTATAGCCTACATTCTGTACTTAGAATTTTATTACAAACAAAAAACATGCAAATGAGAAATAGTGACCTTTAAAGGTAAAATGTATATTGACAAAATATATATGAAAAGTTAGAATGCTAAAACAATTTCCAATCTAAATTTTTTTGCATAAAATTATCTTTCACATGGTTTAAAAAAAATTGGTTGAGAAAAAAAATGGAGATGGAATTTGTAGCAACCACAAAATATTGATTTAATAGGGCAGAGTCCCATTCCTTAATGAAAGGCAGAAGAAATTAGTTGAGAAAACTCATCAGTTGACAAAGTTGAAAAAATAAAATATAAAAAGATCTTTGATGTCTTGTATTTAGGTCTATAAAGTTTACTTTGAACAATCATAAAACAATCTTGAATATGCCCTCCATATGCCAAGCACAAGTAATTTCAGGCCTGCACTATATTCAGTGATACAAAGGATACAATTGGGGTCTTTGTCTAAGGAGAAAATACACATCACAGCCTTGCCTTTAAGTTGAGGCCTTTCCAAATGGTTATTAAATACCTCAATAGTCACTGAAAGCCTAGGACTAATCACAAGAGGATTCATCACCACTAACATGGCTATCTCACCTTGTTGCTCCTTCCTAGCTTTAAGGAAGGTCACACAAAGAGCAAACATGGATATTAGGGAAATACTTAGCTAGGGAAATCCTAAATTACCACAACTAAAATGACACAGATTGCGATTATAGTTATTAGCATATGGAGATCTACTATATAACTCTATTAAAGATTCGTGGATTTTTCACTCTGGTGGCGTTCTTGATTCCCCACCTCCTCACATTATCTTTCCTTTCCCTTTTACCTCTCCTACTCTACTGTGTACTACATATTTCTATTGTAATAACATGATACTATCTGTCATAATAATAGTCATAAGATAATAATAATAAAGCAGCAAACATACAAATGTACACTAACTTTATTGTTAATGCCTGCAAAACACAGTACTGTATTCTGTGATAAAACTACATGTAGAGAAATATTAAAAATAAAAATGAATAAAAGAGGCTTTAAAACAGAGTATGTTCAAGTAAAATTCAATACATAATACAGTATTAAATATTCTCTCTCTCTCTCTCTCTCTCTCTCTCTCTCTCTCTCTCTCTCTCTCTCTCTCTCTCTCTCTGTAAAAAAATTTAAAATATAATTGTTCTTATAAAATTATCATATGCTTCAATAATTTTCATTTAGATAAAGAGTCATTTCATGTTTTCAAAAATAAGGTGATTAGAATTTACATACCATTTCTGATAATCTGATAATCTTTGTTAAATAAAAATTACCATTTTTCTAAAAGAAAAACAAGGCTCTTCAAGGACATACCATGATAAGTTAATAAACTGTGTTCAATTCTATACAACATTCTTTTTAGTTTTTGTATTGCAACAAAAACAAAACATTTCCTTGCTTTTAAAACTCGTTCTCCCCACTGCAGTCAGAATAAAAGTCAACGTTTTGCCATCTAGCCTTCATCGAGCAAACTGGCTGTAAAGTATCTTTTTTAGACAAATATGGAAAAAGAATGCTTTTGTAATACAAATAAGTACTAAGAATGTTTAGTATAGATGGATATATTTTGTTATTATGTTGTCATGTCTTTGAAAAGTTTTCTTTTAAAAAAAAAATGCCTATTTTCATTAACAGCAAAAGTTTTATGCAAATTCTAATTTCATTATCTTTCAGCAAGAAATGACACATTTTCTAAAAGAAAGTTATTCAAGCATTTGATAATAAACAATTGAATATTTTCATTTTTTCAAGGGTGTAAAAGTACAAGTTTGTATACTATTGTACTGTACAATTACAGTACAAAGAGTGAACTGCAAAAAAAATGTCGGTTATCTAAAGCGTTAGTCAACCATACGAAAGCTGGGGTCAGTTGGTGAGGATTGTGTTGAGTTATCTTACCCTAGGGGACCAATTCTTTTGTGGATTTTCACTCTTTGCTATGACCTCTGTTGCCTAAACCCCACGAACTTTGAGGGGTGACTGTAGCTTTTAAACTACCACGAAACACTACATAAATCCTTTAAACAAAACACAGCATAGGCTAAGGTTTGAGAATGAAAAGTATTTTGTAACAGTTAAAACTTGCCAAAAATATTTTTGCCGAAAGCTCACTCAGTTAGTAATGAAAAAATGAATAGAGTGAAAAAACTTAGCTTTAGAATGTGGCACAAAGCATAGTGATGCAGACAACTGGAAGCAGCATTTGCACTGCTTACAAGTTAGAGTTGATACAGTAGATGGGATGAGGTACAGAACACCAACTAGATCAGGTCAGTACTGTTGTGGTCTGGCATTTGATTTGACCTTTTGATGAGACTGGACACCATTCAAGGGTGGATAAAAGCAACTAATGATTAATGGGTTGTATTGAACAACTCATTAATAAATAAATTCATAATGTATTATCAAATATTACATTAACTCATGATTACGCTTTCTACTGATTAAAGAGGGCAATAAATACCTGAGATCAAAATATCACATTAGTCCATGTATGATCTGATGACTAAAATTAAAATCATGTAAACCTGTTCATAAAAATACTAAACAAGAACACC
The DNA here is from genome assembly GCF_036898095.1 of Palaemon carinicauda. Classification (NCBI taxonomy): domain Eukaryota; kingdom Metazoa; phylum Arthropoda; class Malacostraca; order Decapoda; family Palaemonidae; genus Palaemon; species Palaemon carinicauda. Next base: position 18,234,335 of record NC_090740.1, on the reverse strand, counting down.
ATCACTATTTTAATAAACAAGGTAGATATATCTGAAAAAAGTTATCAGTTAAACAAAACCTAGTAAGAAAAAATGAGTTATTCCTCCTGCATGCTTGTTTACTCTCTGATCACTTATCCTCCCTAAAAACAACTAGAAATTTTGCTCCCTACCCAAAGGAAGGGTAGCCTACTACCAAGATTAGTGTAACCGAAGCTGTTTGATGAGACTGAGAGCATTGCAAGAAGACAATCATCGCCCCTTTTATCATAGTGATAGGCAAATTAGACAAACTGTCATGAGCCCTACGTCTAAAACCAGCCTACTCCTGGAATCTATGGGCTACTTTTTTTAAGAGAGACTTACATATCAATATGAGGATATTGTTATTTCTTAGCTTCAAAGATTACCAGGTAGTTGGAAAAACCACCACAGCTCCATAACAGGTTTTCAAAATAACCTTAATGCATGCAATGGTATCCCTTCTTAATAACCTAGTCTAGACAGTGAAAAGTGAAAGAGAGGTTAAACAGCAAGGTAGGAAACTGTTGATAATATATGAAGGAGGTTAAGTAATAATAAGAAATAGCAACAACATTTTTCTGAGAGACATTTTGAGTCAAACTGCAGAATAAAATAACCCCCCAATCCAAGAGTATTCTTGTCCATCACAAAACTTCAACATGGAAAATAATGTTCCATGTTGAAGCTGAAAACTGCATGAAGGCAATCTCTTATAAAGAGGGAATACCAAAGTTAAGGATAAGGAATTTAACAACCTCAGTTTTTTTTCAATAGCTCAAGAAAAAGGTAATCTTCTGAGGACCAAACAGAAAACAAATATTCATATCATTGCAAAATATTTTCTTCTTTTTTCAACCTTATTAGTCACACTATATAATAAGGTTACGTACTCGAATCAACTTTCTCCACCTATTTCTATTCATTGCATCTTCTTTCCCAAATCCCATTCCACCCATAACCTTCATCACTACATCCACCCATTCATCTTATATTTTAACTCTTCCTCCTTTTCAGTAGTGATGTTCAAGCAAGCCATATTACCATCCTCATCTTGGTTCTTTCTAACAGTCGCTCTTCTTTTCTCTCAAGTGCCCGAGTTTCTATCCTATATAATAGTGTGGGCCTGACAACTATCTTATAGATCTTCAATTTGAGTCTCAACCTCTTCGCTACGATGACAACATTTTATGTTAAAACATGCCTGATAATACACTCTGTAATGTCCGGATACGTCATCATCATCATTATTATTATTACAGGCTAAGCTACAAAACAGTATAGCACATGACTGTATCTCGCACACAGTTCACGCTCGGGAAATTTCAAGAGAAAATCTCCTCTCCCTAATATTAGCCCCTCTTCCTCCTTTCCTTAGCCAACCAACAAAGGTTTTGGGATGCTAGCCTTTATTTCTGAATGTGTAAGAGCCATTTAAGTCTGTTTTTTTATTACCATATAATAATCACACCACTCTCTCTCTAGCCAATGGCAACATTCCCTACCTGAGGCATTACTCAAATCCCCCTAGACACCCCCAGCTTGGAGACATAAGGATCTTCACATCTCACCTCACCCCAACTGAAATACTTGCGATTCTAGTCCTTATTCATGATTATGTAAGGTCTATTTTAGTGTATTTCAATATCCTACTCTGACTACCACAAGTCCCACTCATAACAAGATAAAAATGCTTTAACAGCAATACAAGTTGCTGACACACAACGAGATTTGTCTTTTCTATTTTATTCCTTTTTTATCAGCTATCATTTCTACATTATGTCTTATATATTTCACATTAGTATCGTTCATTGTTTTCACGAGTAAGAATTATTCTACTGTCATTATTTCCATTTATTGCCATTCTATGCAGTATTCATCATGTTCTTACATGCGCAGTCTCTATTTCTAAGCTCTTGAAATACCCAAAACAGGAATGACCCAGTTCATAGTAACAGTCATGTGCAGGGTAGAATGACAGACGAACGAATAAACCTTATGTCTAATAAACTAAATTTATATTACGTCTCTCTTTCTCTCTCTCTCTCTCTCTTGCAGGTCCAGAAATGTTTCTTTTGTCATCAGTTTTTTGTTTATCGTATACCTTATAAATTATGCATTATTGAATATTTCTTGTTTCATAGGAAAGAAATGAATATTCTTATTACATTTCTGTACAATTTAAAGTCCATTATTACAGACGGGTTGATTGATATCTTTCGATGGCTATTCATCATGGAATTACGGAATAATATACTGTAGTTGCTTCAATGAATATAAAGTTTTTTGCACATAAAATCACAGAAATTTACCATTACTTTAGAGAAAATTATATAAAACAAATTTCTGGAACATTATTCTATAATCACTTCACAATAAATGGAAAAAATATTTTGATTGTTTAGAGTGAAATACATTTTAAAATAAAGCAAACTTTTGAAAAATTTGTTCTACAATCACCAGTAAAACAAATAAACATGGAAATGTAGCTTATTATAGAGTATCCGAGCAAGTATAAATGATGGTAACAAATCTCTTACATAGCTTGAGCAGCGGATCCGCGGCCTCGTATCGACGGGGTTAATAGCATTTTCTTGTCTAAAACAACTTCAGTTACTTCTCTCAATTTATGCCATGATTCTTTCACTCTCTGTCTCACTACTTTCTCAGTACTGCCATACTGTTATTATTGATCCCAAGTGGTTAAACTTAATGTTCTCTTTTAGCACTGTAACATCTTTCACTTGAATGTTTATTTCTTTATGTTCTCCTCTACTACTAACGATTAGCTCCGTTTTGTCAATGTTCACCTTGAATCCTTTCCTTTCTAGGGCCCCTTTTTGTGCTGAGAACCTGTCTTACAGTTGTTCTTCTGTGTCTGATATAATGACCAAATCATTACCAAACCAAATATTAGTTCCTGTAGTTCTTTAATTCTTATAAGTGTCTATAATGACTAAAAACGGGAAAAGACTCAGAGCAGATCCCTAATGTAAGCCAATAATAAACCTTTCCTTAGGACAGAAATACTTTCTCAGTATACTGAGACAATGTAATCTTGACATATTTCTAAAAAGTGAATTTGCAATCAAGAATGACATATAGAACTTAAAATGAATTGCATGTATTAAAGAAACTTTCAATGAAAAGATCTGGTTCATGAAAAGGGGGGGGGGGGAAATCTAGTGTTGTAAGCAGCTAACTTGTTTTCAAGAACACAATAAATATTGTGCATATAAGAAAAATATAGGGTCAAGAAAAATATCCTTTCAAACACCACAGGTAATTTTAGTAGTCACTATTGGCCTGTAAACATTACTCTGAAATCTAGAATTTATAAATTTAATAGTATTCCAGTACTCTGAGATCCATTATGTGGTAATATCCCTGACTGGTGACGGCCAGACTGGCATTCCAGTCCAGCTCAAACTCATAAATTCCATTAGTAGCTACAACCTTACCATCCTTTTGAGCTAGAAATGGGAGGTTTTGGGGTGCCTATGTGTCTATCTACTAAGTCATCAGCAGCCATTGCCTGGCCCTCCCTGGTCCCAGCTTAGATGCAGAAGGGGTTTGGGCACTGATCATATGTATACATGGTCAGTCTCTTAGGTATTGTCTTGCTTGCCAGACAATATCACTTTCTCTTGACTCAGTCATTCATGAGCAGCTTTTAAACGTTTAAACTCTCATCCGTCTTAATTTGGAAACAAGATAAACAAGGCACAAGCAGGTTGAAATTGAGGCAAATCACATAACCCTTATGAACATGATTTAAGAATTTTTGTACAAAAGTAAAAACTATAAGAAAAGCATCACAAGTACCCCAGCCCTTGCAAATGACAAGCTATAAAATCGGGAACAGATAATTACAGTATGTTCAAACTTTAAATGAATTATAAAAATGAGTTGGTAATTGGCAGAACTGGGGCTATCCACAACCACCTTTACCTAATAGAATATCATTATTAAATTGCTAACAAGTAAAATCTGAACTGTTTCTAAATAACTTCTAATAAATATTATGAATAATATGAGTTAGGTTATCAACAATTTTCATAGGAAGGGAAAATGACATTTGGGTTTACACCTGAATAAGCACCATTGAATTAATATCATGTTTCAACAACCAGCAAACTATCAAGGCATGGCCACATAACATCCAAGCTTAACATATTCCTACATAATAGAACAAGGAAATATGAAATAATCAAAGTACAAGTTTAAAAGCAGTGATAAGAAGTGCAGTTCTGTCTTCAGGGAAGACCCCATTTTAATGTGATTTGGCAAGCACATTGATATTTAAGTTACAGTTAGAGTGTTGTTCCTTATAGGACATTAACTTCATTACACAGCTGTTGAAGAACTTACAAATATTACCTACAATTTTATCAGTTTTGTACTTTGCATTCAGTAAAACAATTCAGATGTCATACCTTGCTTTTAGAAGATTGATAAGAACTTGCCGACTCTGTACTGTCATGGAAGTCCACCAATCGGTTCTTCCTAATATTTTCAAGACATACGTCCCTCTCAATAAACACATAATTGTGTCTTCACTGAGATCTTTCTGTAATCCAATTCTAAGTTCCTCTAAGTAATGGAGACCATTTCTTTGGACAGGATAAAATAGCTGAGGAATACAAAAATAACTTACTTGTACATACATGTAGGAAATCTACTGGTCACATATTTATAACTGTTGTATATAAAATTATATATAAAACTGCACAATGAATGAATGATTAATCATCTGGCATCATAACATATATAACCATTGATGCTGACTGGAGTAAGATTAATTAGGAGTCAGTAACTATAAAAAGATAAATAACTTATTTATATAAAAAAAACATTTCCAACTGTATGTATCTTGGAAAATGAGTAAGAACGCCAGCTTCTGATATGAACTTGAAAATGCCAATGATCACACCAAACAGCTCCTCCAAGAACCTTGGTGAGCATGTACCAGAAATCCCCACCATAAGCTTTACAGAGGAATCATTCTCAGATTTCCACAAATATGACATTCATTCAGTAAATACTAAATAGCCAGGGGAACCAAACAATCATCACACAATGGTTGGCACCAGCCAGTCATCCACAACTTGTGTGTGAAATAAGTGAGCCCAATACTTAGTCAAAGGAGGGCAGTTTCCCACCTTCTAGTAAAACACTTGTGATCTTCATTTTTACTGACCCACAGAATTGCAATGTTGTTAGCAAATATCAACATGACATTCTTTTACATTAGCCAAAATTAGGAAAAATAGATATTAAATCTAATAGAAGACAAAAACAACTACATGGTATATATTATAGATAAAAATAAATTAAGAGATAAAAATCTATGATACATAGAAATTTTAAATTTCATCTATCAAACCTATGATTCTTAAAGACATTAAAATCTTAAAAATGTAGAAACTCTCAAAATCTAGTAAAATGTCAAACAAACTTTACTGATCAAATCATAAATATCTTTGTCTTCTCTTTTAAAAGCTTTACAATTACAAAAATATGTAGTACTTCCTTCATAAGGTGTGCACATTAAAAATCCAAGGGTCAATCTTGTATTACCAATATGCAATCTTGTTAAAACTACTTCATTGGTGTGGGGAGATATGCTAATATGCCAGAGGCAGAGTTTGGTAATGAAGGGGTTAAACACAATACAATCCTACACTACATAACAGTTAGGTCTAAAAAATAAACAAACTGCAACACATGATTTCCATTTGCACCCAGAGCACAAGATAGATCTTTGTCTAAATACAAAATGATATTTCTAGACATGCAAATTATACTCTAATTGAAATTACTAAGATTCAGATGGTTTATATGTTTTTTGGCTGGTACAAATTTTATGCCGTCCTTACTACTCCAGACAGAAAAATCAGTCAAATAATATGATTTCCTAACTATGATAAATTCATATGCTTACCAAATGTAAATCAAGATAATCAGTGTAAAGAGTAAGGCATCTAAGCTGTTTACACCATCCAAGAAGCACATCTAATACATTTTGCAACCCCTGTTCTCTCTGCAAGATACAAAATGAAAATTAATATACAATAACTTAAACTAGAGTTTGAAGCTCATATATTTATGTTTACTCTGAAGTATCAAAAAGTATATACAGAATAAAAAAGGATACAGCAATATATATATATATATATATATATATATATATATATATATATATATATATATATACATATATATATATACATATATATATATATATATACATATATATATGTATATATATATATATATATATATATATATATATATATATATATATATATATATATATATATATATATATAATTTAATAAAGTATGACGTTTAGTATCAAAACATTATTTTTGGTCAAACCTTCATCAAACTCAAAGGGATAAAAAGAGTTAAATTTCATATCTGATTTTCTTTTCATTAAAGTTTGGTCTGACAATGTGATGCTTAATCCACTAGGTTATTAAAGAGTATAGCAAGTTAGTGAAAAGAGTGAGTTCAGAGTGGTTGGATGAAAAGATATAGATTCAGATACTAAATGAATTGAAGTATAAAGATCTATGAGTGAAATTGGAAGAAAATCCTATAATTGCATTATGAAGTAACAGAAATGCTGGATGGTAAGAAGGAAGAAAGGAAGCAAGATAACAGATAGAATAAAATGTTAAAAACTGTATGTGGCAAGAGGACAATGGGATACTGCAAAGACGATCTAGCAATGCTTTCAGTTAACATTACCCTTATATGACGAAAATCAAACAACAAAGCCACATGATGGCATAATTCATCAGTGTATATACCCAAGAGATAGCCGACTGAATTATTCTCAGGGTGATACAGTACCACAAAAGCCCAAGTCCTGATCTGACCCTTAACTTTTTTACCAGGCTGAAGGCCAAGTACATTATTAGAATTACTTTCAGTTAACATTACCCTTATATGACGAAAGTCAAACAACAGAGCCACATGATGGCATAATTTATCAGTGTATATACCCAAGAGATAGCCGACTGAATTATTCTCAGGGTGACACCACAAAAACCCAAGTCCTGATCTGACCCTTAACTTTTTTACCAGGCTGAAGGCCAAGTACATTATTAGAATTACTGTAATATGAAAAAGAAGTTGAGAGAATATATATTCAAGGAAATTAGAGGACTCTCATCAAAACTTTTATTTTTATGTTGCCTAAATAGAAATTTAGGAAGGAGCGCGAGAGCACAAGGGAAAGTATAGCGGGCCACGTGGGATACACGAGTCGGGGACACAAAGGGTCGCACTGAGACAAGGAAAGCGTCAAGATGATATCACGACGCGACCAGAGAACTTACTGAGGGTCGAGACCTAAGCTAACACGCGACCTGGCTCGGGACTAGCCTCAGGGCACGTATCCTTCCGCCTGGGATAGTCCTCACAGAAAACAAAAGTAGGGTAAACTACACAAAACTCTGGTCGGTTGAGAGGAGATTCCAGGTACCTCCTAATAAAGTAGTTCGAGGTAAGTCTCTGTGTTGGAACAAATAGAAATTTAGGAAGGAGGGAACTGAGCTGCTATGGAATGCTTAACCTGAAGGACCCAGATGCAACCTCTACGAGGAAGAGAGATTTGGATTGGTGCTTTCATTGATGAAAGAACAGAAAGCCTCGGGAAGGCACAAAAACTTTTGATAAAGTAAAATACTTGTAAATGTATAAACTTGTTACTATTTATTCACTGTGCACCTACTACCCTAATCAGCCATATTAGTGAATGGCACCAAAAAGTGTTAGAAAGGTAAAGGAGAGATCAATTGATTTCAATTTCCTAAGGTAGGAGATCAGCTTTGATAAGCTAAAAAGATTTAAAACTCTCTTTGAATAAGTAAAAGCCATTCAAAAATATTATTAGTGTTAAATAAAGAACTTTTTGGCAAGGGCTTGTACAGAGCATTATAAACACCTGATAAGAGTAATAAGACATACCAAGATTACTTTTAAAATCCTGAATATTTCTTATAATTGGAAGAGAATGAGGTGTCTATTTCTTGGAGTTCAGAAAACATTTTAATAATAAAATCTAATATTTCCATACCTAACCTTGAATCATAAGCTGTTAATTTAGAAGTGGGGTTTTCACAAACTTAGAATAAATCCAGATACAATACAAATTACTCTCCATGTAATCTCAAACTTGTCTCTGCCAGTATACCATGTCCCTAATTGGTAACTGCATGAGTTGGCTTAGCTGTCTTTGACTTTAGTATCAATATGATTTAGGATGTCGCAATTTATTTCTATAATCATAAACAGCACTTAAGTGAGGAGAAGGGGAGCCGCTTAACATGATTCAGAGGTACTTATAGGAAAAATTCTTTCATAATAAAGTTAGATTTTCCATGACTTTTACCTTCAAATCATATGTTGAATTACATATTTCCCAAGAGAGAAAGTGTAGTGACAGTAATCAATATTGTATGATAATTCTGATCAAACATAACATACAAAATATCGATATAAAAAATTTCATCAAAAATACAAACAACCTCAACTCTACATTCATAAACATATCAGTAAAGACAAGCATGGAATAACTGTTAAGGTAGAGTTGAAACTCAAATTACACAGCGTAGTCTCTCCCTCGCTTACACGAGGACATGATCTAACCCTGTTATAATAAAGCATACAGAAAAGTAAACTAGACACAATTATTGATTAATTGATCTTGAGTTTTCTAGCATTCTGACATCGAAGATTACTGACGCTGATATTTTTTGTTATAAATAAAGAATAAAAGGAAATTCAATCTGAAAATATATCAGCAAAGATGTCCTTATGAAAGTTAAATAGCTTCCAGAAGACCTGCATCTTCAATGAATCTTATAAAAGCAGCATTAAGATCAAGTAATATTAAAATACCACATTTATTTTCATCCATCATTTCCAGCATATTATTTACAACAGAGCAGATGGCTATCTCTGTAGAGTATAATCTTCTGTAAGCAGGCTGGTTGCCTGGCAAAGCTTCTATTCCTTCTAAGAATTACATATTCTAGCACTTTCGAAACAAAGGATTCAAAATTGGTCAATAAGATTTTATTTCTTGATAATCCAGAGCACTTTTCAAAACCGGTATGACTATAGCCATTTTCTCAGATTTGGGAAACTTACTCTCAAAGACGCTTGCATTTGCTATTCTCATAATTATTTTGGCTAGACTAGAAAAGTTTCTTCCTCCAGTTGCTTCAGATATTGGCATTGGATCGATAGCACAGTTTTCTATTCTCTTGATAATCCCGGTGATATCATCTTGTGTTATGTTTTTAAATCTTGTTAATTTCATCTGTGTACTGTATCTGGTGTAGTATTAATCTGATGTTGAATATTTGCAAATGACCTAGTTATATTTTCTATTTTGTTTTTAAAGAATACTGGAAAATGGTTTGCTAGTTCCTGGTCACTGTACCCCTCTGGTAGCCTTTTTACATTTACATTTCCCATTATACCATTTAGGAGACGATATAACTTATTTATGTCTGTTGCTGCTTCGCGGATCTTTCTCTTATAGTATTCTCTTTTTTCCCCTCTTAGTGGGTAGTTGTATTGGCCCATTGCAATTTTGTATTCAGCCCATGTACTTTCAGTTTTTAACCGATTCCACCTTCTTTCTTTGCATCTTTTTTCCCTATTTTCTCTAGAGTTTCGACCCTAGTATTCCTGGCTTGGTACTAGGGGAAGAATCAGTTAGGCCAGTATCTGTTATGGATAGTAAGGGAGGCCTAGTGAAGAACTGCTGGAAATCAGGCATGGAATGTGCTTGCTGGCCAGAATTGAATATTTTTTGCACTAGAGACATCAATATTCCCTTTGATTGTGTAGAATTTGTGAACTATGCTACATTTTCTCAATCATATTGTAGTATTAAGGAACCATTACCTAGAATTTGCCACCAATTTACTCCAAAATAGGTATTACTGTTGATGTACAGTCTCCTTTTAAAAAACTAGTAGAAGCAGTCTTAGATGCTGGGTGATGTCTTAATCACAGTCTTGTAGATTTATCTGTGGCTGGGATTCCAAAAGACTCCCTAACTGGTCAAAAGGGTAAAGAAGGGGTTGGGGTCTATGAGAAATAAGTTGCTAAAAGGGGATTCCTTCTTAACCCAAAGAATGTATTCCTTTTTCAGGAATCTACCCAGAAGAATTTGAGGGATTCAAGGAACTTGAAGGGTTTTGTACGGGCTTTCTCCCAAAGAAATGGGAGGCTTGTTTGGGTATATGCCAATTGGGACACAGTTTTATGTCTGTCCCAGAGTATCTTATCATTGTTTGGTGCCTAGCTGACAATCTTTAGACTGGTGTAAGTCCTGTCTTCTATGGGAGTTGGTGCTGTTGGGGGATCTTGTGGCAAAGTTGTTGTGAAAGCCTACTTATGAAGCTTTACAGAACTTTGTCAAAGTGTAGTTTGATATGAAAGGCCATGTTTTGGCTGAATTCAATATGAAAAGGGTTGAAGTGGAGGAGTTTCTCCACCCTAATCTTCTATATGCATCCCCTTTTCCTCAATCCCTAGTGGATACAGCTTCTGCTAATAGCAAAAAAGCTAATACAATAATTCCCTTTCCCATTGGTGGAGAGAAAGTTTTTGGCCCCTCCCAAGAAGAGGGAGAACTTTTAATTATAAGGCTCCATTACTTAAACAGGAGCAACATTTCACAAGACAACCCGCGAAGAGACCAGAATCACAACCTAAAACCAAATTGCTCCAGCCAGCAAAAAAAGTTCCCTTGAGAGGATAGAAGGCAACAATCCCAGCCTTCTCAGGTTGAGCCCCAATCCCCAGATGCTTCGGTCTTTCTCAGAGAAAAACAATAGCAAATGAAGGAAGCCGAGAGGAGGGAGGGGTACCAATTCATTTCAGTATGGTAAAGGACCTCAACAGTGACTGTATACAGTTTGGGAGTCGTCTCCAGCATTTTTAAGAGCATTGGGATTTTGCTGTGTGGGAATGGAGCATGGTCTCAAAAGGTCTGGGTTGGTCGTAGACTTCCAAACTTCAACTACAACACAAATTCTTTCAGGCAAAAACCCTAGAACTTGACACCTTTGTCATTAAACAGAGAAATGCCAATTTCTACATTTCCAGGCCTGACTTTTCAGTATATCAAAGAGGACTCCCAAATGAGAGAAGTGATCCTCAACCTGTATTGTCACAACAAACATATCAGACGCAACAAATTCAAGATGACTTCCGTTACACATGTCCGCTAATTACAATACCAGATGTTTGAACCTGTACTATAGATCTAAAAGACGATTATTGGCATGTTCATATAGGTTCCCACTTCTGACCTTACCTAGGGTTTTGGCTCGGGTGGAGTACATACAGGTTAAGGTTGTCACAGCCTAGTTTCAGCTTACTTCCCTATTCTTTGATGTGTTGGAGAGTTCAATAGAACTCCAAGGTTGTTCATAAAGCTGACAAAGGCAGTGATCAAACTTCATCAGTTACAAGGAGCTCAGATTATTACCTACTTGGCAGATTAGCTGGTCTAGGAGATGAGAGAGCTATGCCTCACATACAGTATACAAATTGGGTTCTGCAAATTCTGCTGGACCTAGGATTCTTGGTCAATTTAAAAAGTCAAGATTAGTTCCAGAGAGGATATTCCAGTAGCTATGGCTGGACTGGAATATGCCAAAAGCTATTATAAGCCTCATTAAGACATATCGGAAAAAGATTATTTACAAGGTTAATTATTTTCTCCGAAGATCTTGGGCCTCCTTATGTTTGCCTTAATAGTCAACCAAGTTCTGAAGACCAGGCTGATGCTCCTCAATTAGGTCTGGAGGAGAGTAGCTTAGAGGGGATGTCAAGAAAAGTGATCTCAGTGGCTGCAAAAGAATCCTCAGCCCGTGTACCTCACCAAGGTCCCTCTCCATGTCAGTCCCATTGGTCCCTCTCCCAATATCCATGATCCTTCCTCCATACAGATGTATTTTTCCAGCTTTGGGGGTCACTCAAAAGAGGCCTATCTATTTGGGAAATGTTCCCTGCAATTTGCACTTTTTTACATAAATATGTTGGAACTGATGGTAGTGGTCAGTGCAGTAACTCTCCCAAATACTAAGTTCCCTCGAGAGAGGACCTATTCTTCTCTCTGGTCCACCTTTTGGGTTATCTCAACATGGCAATGGACTCCTTCTCCAGACAGATAACTCTGGACAAAAGTACAAACATTAGATCATGGCTTGTTCCAAGAGATCCTCAAGATTATACTGGATCTCCATGTGGACTTGTTCGAAATAAAAGAGAATCACAAACTTTCGCTATACGTAGCTCCAAATATGGATTCCCAGGTAGTGGCAAGGGATGTCCTAAACTTGAACTGGAACAAAGGGGCTTTAATTTATCCATTCCCTCCAATGACCATGATTTTGAAGGTTTTGAAGATTCTACAAAAATTTTTGGGGACAGCGGTGCTAGTGGAGGTGCATTGAGTAACTGGCCCATGTTTCCACTACTTCATGGTCTAAGGTCAAAGTCATACCCTCTTGAATAAGCAAAGCTATGGCAAAGAGTGGAGAATTGGAATATCTCCATTTCCTCCTTTCTGACCGAGAACCTTCACACTTGGATTTTCTCCCCCCTATTTACTGAGAAGGAATTTAAGCATACAAAGTGGCATATCAGATGGGATGTAAGAGGCTTTCCTTCATCAGACAACACCAGTCGGTATGGAAAGCACGGATGACCTGCCTTAAGGATATGTTACCAAGCCAGCTAACCCCCAACGTCTTGGTTTCCTTTCTAGTCCACCTCATTGAAGTAAGGAAGATTAAGCAATCAACAATCTTATAGAAATCTACATTGACAGAACCTCTTAGGCAGGCCTTTAACTTGGATTGAAACTCAGACATGTTTCACAATATTACACAATCTTTTGTCTTACAAAGACCATCCCAGCCAACTCCTTCAGTGTCCTGGTCTCTTAATTACGGCTTAAATAATTCTATTGTTTCCCTCAAAGAGTTACTTCACAAAGCTATCTTTCAGGGAGTAAAAGGCATTGAACTTGAAGCATTATGTAGAGAACTGGAGTTCCTCACCATATGTGCTGGCCATCACTTGATTCTGACTCCTGGCCTCATATTTCTAACAAAAAATGTTATTTTCATTAGTAAAATAAATTTTTGAATATACCTACCCGATGATCATGTAGCTGTCAACTCCGTTGCCCGACAGAAATCTAAGGTCGGGATACGCCAGCGATCGCTATACAGGTGGGGGTGTACACAACAGCGCCATCTGTGAGCAGGTACTCAAGTACTTCTTGTCAACAAGAACTCAATTTTCTCCTCGGTCCACTGGTTCTCTATGGGGAGGAAGGGAGGGTCCTTAAATTCATGATCATCGGGTAAGTATATTCAAAAATTTATTTTACTAATGAAAATAACATTTTTCAATATTAATCTTACCCGATGATCATGTAGCTGATTCACACCCAGGGTGGTGGGTGGAGACCAGTATACATGTTAACATTAGAAGCTAAGTATCCCGTATTTCATTTAAGCAGTTATTCAAAATAACAAACATAAAATAAATAAGTACCTGGTAAGGAAGTCGACTTGAACTATTACTCTGCCTTTTTAAAGTACGTCTTCTTTACTGAGCCTAGCGGTCCTCTTAGGATGCTGAACGACTCCTAGGTGCTGAAGTATGAAGGGCTGCAACCCATACTAAAGGACCTCATCACAACCTCTAATCTAGGCGCTTCTCAAGAAAGAATTTGACCACCCGCCAAATCAACCAGGATGCGGAAGGCTTCTTAGCCTTCCGTACAACCCAAAAAACAACAATAAAAAGTATTTCAAGAGAAAGATTAAAAAAGGTTATGGGATTAAGGGAATGTAGTGGCTGAGCCCTCACCTACTACTGCACTCGCTGCTACGAATGGTCCCAGGGTGTAGCAGTTCTCGTAAAGAGACTGGACATCTTTGAGATAGAATGATGCGAACACTGACTTGCTTCTCCAATAGGTTGCATCCATAACACTCTGCAGAGAACGGTTCTGTTTGAAGGCCACTGAAGTAGCGACAGCCCTAACTTCATGTGTCCTTACCTTCAGCAAAGCAAGGTCTTCTTCCTTCAGATGAGAATATGCCTCTCTAATCAGAAGCCTGATGTAGTAAGAAACTGCGTTCTTAGACATCGGTAAAGCAGGCTTCTTGATAGAACACCATAAAGCTTCTGATCGTCCTCGTAATGGCTTTGTCCGTCTTAAATAGTACTTAAGAGCTCTTACTGGGCAAAGTACTCTCTCTAGTTCGTTCCCCACCAAGTTGGACAGGCTTGGGATCTCGAACGACTTGGGCCAAGGACGCGAAGGAAGCTCGTTTTTAGCCAAGAAACCGAGCTGCAAGGAACATGTAGCCGTTTCAGATGTAAAACCTACGTTCCTGCTGAAGGCGTGGATCTCACTGACTCTTTTAGCTGTTGCTAAGCAAACGAGGAAAAGTCTTTAATGTGAGATCCTTAAAAGAGGCTGATTGAAGCGGTTCGAATCTTGATGACATCAGGAACCTTAAAACCACGTCTAGGTTCCAGCCTGGTGTGGACAACCGACGTTCCTTTGAGGTCTCAAAAGACCTAAGGAGATCCTGTAGATCTTTGTTGGAGGAAAGATCCAAGCCTCTGTGGCGGAAGACCGCTGCCAACATACTTCTGTAGCCCTTGATCGTAGGAGCTGAAAGGGATCTTACATTCCTTAGATGTAACAGAAAGTCAGCTATCTGTGTTACAGAGGTACTGGTTGAGGAAACTGCATTCGCCTTGCACCAGCTTCGGAAGACTTCCCATTTTGACTGATAGACTCTGAGAGTGGATGTCCTCCTTGCTCTGGCAATCGCTCTGGCTGCCTCCTTCGAAAAGCCTCTAGCTCTTGAGAGTCTTTCGATAGTCTGAAGGCAGTCAGACGAAGAGCGTGGAGGCTTGGGTGTACCTTCTTTACGTGAGGCTGACGCAGAAGGTCCACTCTTAGAGGAATAGTCCTGGAAACGTCCACTAGCCATTGCAGTACCTCGGTGAACCACTCTCTCGCAGGCCAGAGGGGAGCAACCAACGTCAACCGTGTCCCTTCGTGAGAGGCGAACTTCTGAAGTACCCTGTTGACAATCTTGAACGGAGGGAACGCATACAGGTCTAGATGGGACCAATCCAGCAGAAAGGCATCCACGTGAACTGCTGCTGGGTCTGGAATCGGAGAACAATACATCGGGAGCCTCTTGGTCATCGAGGTAGCGAATAGATCTATGGTGGGCTGACCCCACAGGGCCCACAGTCTGGTGCAAACATTCTTGTGAAGGGTCCACTCTGTGGGGATGACCTGACCCTTCCGGCTGAAGCGATCTGCCATGACATTCATGTCGCCCTGAATGAACCTCGTTACCAGCGAAAGCTTTCGATCTTTTGACCAAATGAGGAGGTCCCTTGCGATCTCGAACAACTTCCTCGAATGAGTCCCTCCTTGCTTGGAGATGTAAGCCAAGGCTGTGGTGTTGTCGGAGTTCACCTCCACCACCTTGCTTGGCTGGAGGGACTTGAAGGTTATCAAGGCCAGATGAACTGCCAAAAGCTCCTTGCAGTTGATGTGAAGTGTCCTTTGCTCCTGATTCCACGTGCCCGAGCATTCCTGTCCGTCCAGTGTCGCACCCCAGCCCGTGTCCGATGCGTCCGAGAAGAGACGGTGGTCGGGGGTCTGAACAGCCAATGGCAGACCTTCCTTGAGAAGAATGCTGTTCTTCCACCACGTCAGTGTAGACCTCATCTCTTCGGAAACAGGCACTGAGACCGCCTCTAGCGTCATGTCCTTTCTCCAGTGAGCAGCTAGATGAAACTGAAGGGGGCGGAGGTGGAGTCTCCCTAACTCGATGAACTGGGCCAGCGATGAAAGTGTCCCTGTTAGACTCATCCACTGTCTGACAGAACATCGGTTCCTTCTCAGCATGCTCTGGATGCATTCTAGGGCTTGATTGGTCCTTGGGGCCGACGGAAAAGCCCGAAAAGCTCGACTCTGAATCTCCATACCTAGATAGACAATGGTCTGGGATGGGACGAGTTGGGACTTCTCTATATTGACCAGGAGGCCCAATTCCTTGGTCAGATCCATAGTCCATCTGAGATTCTCCAGACAGCGACGACTTGACGGAGCTCTTAAAAGCCAGTCGTCCAAATAGAGGGAGGCTCTGATGTCTGCCAAGTGAAGGAATTTGGCAATATTCCTCATCAGTTTGGTAAACACAAGAGGTGCCGTGCTTAGGCCAAAGCACAGGGCTTGGAACTGGTACACAACCTTTCCAAAGACGAACCTTAGGAAAGGTTGGGAGTCTGGATGGATGGGGACGTGAAAGTACGCGTCTTTCAGGTCTAACGAGACCATCCAGTCCTCCTTCCTGACCGCTGCTAGGACCGACTTCGTCGTCTCCATCGTGAACGTCTGCTTGGTGACAAAAGCATTGAGAGCACTGACGTCCAGCACCGGTCTCCAACCTCCTGTCTTCTTCGCTACCAGGAAGAGACGGTTGTAGAAGCCCGGGGATTGATGGTCCCGGACTATGACTACCGCTCCCTTTTGTAGCAAGAGCGACACCTCTTGTTGCAACGCTAGCCTCTTGTCCTTCTCCTTGTAGTTGGGAGAGAGGTTGATGGGAGATGTTGCTAGAGGGGGACTGCGGCAGAACGGAATTCTGTACCCCTCCCTTAGCCACTTCACAGACTGAGCGTCTGCACCTCTGCTCTCCCAAGCTTGCCAGAAGAACTTGAGCCTGGCTCCCACTGCTGTCTGGAGAGGAAGGCAGTCAGATCCTGCCTTTTGCGGACTTGGAACCCTTCTTGGATTTGCCACGGTGACTGTCGGCACGGGTACCTCCTCTGCTGGAGGTTCTGCCACGAAAGGGCGGGATGAACCTAGTTGCTGGTGTGTCCACTGCTGCAGGACGGAAAGGTCTAGGCACGGAAGGTAAAGCTTTAGCCTTCCGTGCGGAAGATGCCATCAGATCATGGGTATCCTTCTGGATCAGCGAGGCAGCCATCCCCTTGATCAGCTCCTCCGGAAACAGACACTTGGAGAGAGGAGCAAACAACAACTCCGACTTCTGGCAAGAAGTGATCCCGGACGACAAGAAGGAGCAAAGATGTTCTCTCTTCTTAAGCACTCCCGACGTGTACGAAGCCGCAAGTTCACCAGACCCATCCCGAATGGCTTTGTCCATGCAAGACATGATCAGCATGGCAGAGTCCTTATCCGAAGGGGAAGTCTTTCTGCTTAACGCTCCCAAACACCAATCGAGGAAGTTGAAGATCTCAAAAGCACGAAAGACTCCCTTCAACAGATGATCCATGTCAGAAAAGGACCAGCAAATCTTCGATCGTCTCATAGCCAGCCTGCGGGGAGAGTCAACCAGACTTGAAAAGTCGGCCTGGGCAGAGGCAGGAACCCCCAAGCCGGGTTGCTCTCCCGTGGCATACCAGACGCTAGATTTGGAAGCAAGCTTGGTAGGCGGAAAGATGAAAGCAGTCTTTCCCAGTTGCTTCTTGGACTGCAACCACTCTCCCATAACCCTCAAAGCTCTCTTGGATGAGCGTGCGAGGACAAGCTTGGTGAAGGCAGGAGCAGCAGACTGCATGCCCAGAGCAAACTCGGAGGGAGGAGAGCGAGGGGTTGCAGACACAAACTGTTCTGGATACAAGTCCCTGAACAAGGCAAGGACTTTACGAAAGTCTAAGGAGGGAGGCGTAGACTTGGGCCCTTCTAAGTCGGAGTGCGGTTCATCCAAATGTGCATCTTCGTCATCCGATACTCCATCATCCGAAAGCTGAGTAGGAAGTGGCAAAGGCGGAGCAGAAAGCTGAACGGCTGAATCCGGCAGCACGGGTGCATGCGTAGCTGCTGCGGATTCAACATCATGCCGCTGCTGGTCAGTCTGCGAGCTGGCAACAACAAAAGCAGAGTGCTGGTGCGTGGGAGGGACTGCCGTGGGTTGCGGAGCATGCCGTATGGGATGCGGAGCATGCCGCATGGGTTGCGGAGCATGCCGCATAGTGTCAGAACACGGCAGCTCTACAGCACCTTCCCACTGCTGATGCGGTAGCTCACGCATGTCAACGGATGGTGCAGCAAGAACATGCGTCTGGCAGGGTGGACTGCGCATCGGTGGTGGAGCTCTCACAGGTGGAGTGTGGGAGCAGGCAGCCGCAGTATCTGCTGAGCGCACAACCGCGGCAGGTTGTAGGCTAACAGGGGCAGTGTCAACCTTCTCAGCATGATACTCTTGCATGAACGCAGCAAGCTGAGACTGCATAGTCTGCAGCATGGACCACTTAGGGTCTACCGTGGTTGGAGCAGCAACAGACGGAGCAGTAGCCTGTTGTGGAACCACTCTACCTCTCTTGGGAGGTGTGCAGTCTTCGGAAGACTGCGGCGAGTCCGAACTGACCCAGTGGCTACACCTGGGCCGTTGGACTCGCTCGGAAGGGACCTTACGCTTGAGAGGTCGTGAGACCTTGGTCCATCGTTTCCTCCTTGAAACTTCTTCCACAGACGAGGGATGATAGGGCTCATTCGTCTGTATGTGGATGGGACGATCTCTGAGAGAAACGTCCGCAACCACTGAGGGTACATCCGTACGCTGATCAAGGCCTGCCGAACCCTTTGGTCCTTCGACATTGCTTCTCCCCTGGGCTTGGGAGCTTGCAAGAGGTCCCAGACTGGGAGGACGACTGGCACGAACAGATGTACCCTCATGCGCAACACTGACACCGACACTTTTCACCTCACTTGCACTAACACTTCCCACTGCACTTTTCGCTTTCAGCTCTTTGACATCTGCCAAAAGCTGATTACGGTCATTAGCCAATGACTCCACTCTGTCACCAAGAGCCTGAATGGCAAGCAACATATCCGCCATGGATGGCTGAGCACTAGTAGCAGGGTCGGGAGTCACCACTACAGGGGAAGGGAAAGGTTGAGGGGCATGGGGAGAGGAAAAATCAACAGAGCGAGAAGAACTCCTCCTGATCCTATCCTTCTCTAGCCTACGTGCATTTTTAAGGAATTCGTTAAAATCGAATTCCGAAAGCCCAGCGCATTCCTCACACCGATCTTCCAATTGACAGGATTTACCCCTACAATTGGAACAAACGGTGTGAGGATCTATGGAGGCCTTCGGAAGACGCCTAGTACAAGCCCTAACACTACACTGCCTGTACTTAGGGACTTGAGACTGGTCAGACATCTTGAATTGTAGAAATAGTAAAGGAGGGGATTCCAAAAACTAGCAAAGTTCGTTAACAATTAATCCAAATTAATTCCAAAAGCTTGCTAAGCTAATGATAAAGCTTCCTGAATAGCGAAGGCTAAAATCTAGAGCGAATACATCACCAAAATCGTGAGAAACAACTCCAGAATCAACAGCGTATCCAAGTAGGTCTTGCCGGTGGCACGACAGAGGAAAAATTGAGTTCTTGTTGACAAGAAGTACTTGAGTACCTGCTCACAGATGGCGCTGTTGTGTACACCCCCACCTGTATAGCGATCGCTGGCGTATCCCGACCTTAGATTTCTGTCGGGCAACGGAGTTGACAGCTACATGATCATCGGGTAAGATTAATATTGAAAAATGAAAAGCCACCCCAGCGTCAGATATCCTCTTTATACCACAGATTTACAGTCAAGTGATGGCAACCTCTATCTAGTATCTACCCTGCAGGATCTCTGCAGAAAGTAGTCTGTTTCTAATTACCCAGACCAACAAGGTCCTTTCTACAGTGGTTATCCGTATTCTAATGACCTCCCTTATCATGTAGGCAGAGATTGTTTCCTTCCTTAAAACCTACAATGAGAAATATTGATTCCTCACTACCATTTTGTTCTAATACTGTATGCAATTTCAGGAGATTGAGTATTTATAAGACACCACCTGAAATAAATCCAATCAGTAGAACATGAGTGCATGGTACTTGGCTCACCTGTGGCGCTTGGAGGTAACCCAACCAAAGAAGAAGCCTCTCATCCTGGCCTCTCAACACACTGATCCTGACAGGTATATAGATAGCTCCCATCCCCATCAGCTTCTATGAGGTGAATTTCCACCTATTATGTATTGCTACTGCTTCCTCCGGTGCCTTAGATGACCGCGGAGGTAGCATCAGTAGGGGATTCAGCATTATGAAGCTTCATCTGTGGTGGATAATGTGGGAGGTTGGGCTGTGGCACCCTAGCAGTACCAGCTGAACTCGGTTGAGTCCCTGGTTAGGCTGAAGGAACGTAGAGAGTAGAGGTCCCCTTTTTTGTTTTGTTTCATTTGTTGATGTCGGCTACCCCCCAAAATTGGAGGAGGTGCCTTTGGTATATGTATGTATGTATGTTTTGCTCACAAGGTAGGCACAAACCAAAAGTTTACTTGTTTGGAGTTAAGTGTCTGTTAGGGCATACGAGTCTACTCTCATGTTTCTTTAGTATTAGTTCTTGGAGACTACAATACACATTAAGCCCAAAAAAGGAGTTTTGACATAGGAAAAATTAATTTTGGGGAAGTGCTGTTTGCTCTTAAAGACTCCTTTCCCACTAGCTTGGTGTACAAAAGAGGCATATGAGTCTTACTATAAATATAAAAGCCTTTACTAATGATCAGTTGGCCTTGGCTTTAGTGTCAATGTCGTGTCTCAGCGATGTGTCATCGTGTGTCTGGTGTATTTCAACATAAGAGGTGCTGTGATGGATTCAATAGAACCTGAATCTGTATGTTTTCAATATTCCCACTAAGTCTGTGTTGTTCACATTGATACACTAGTCCTGGAGTTGGGAGGACAGTATTTCTTTGATATATTCTTGTCATTCTGGATTCCCTATTCTAACCGTTCACCGTAAAGTTCTTTAGCACCTCCTAAAAGTAGGATTTTCCTAGATCAAACCTCCTTTATTTCTAAACATTATATACAAAAGCCTATTTTGCTCATAATAATTTCTTGGCATCAGGTTCTGCGGTACCTGCAGGTGATATGGGGAGGATTTTATTTGAATTATAATACTGTAATTTTCTCTACAGAAAAATTGCAATTATGGGTAATGTAGTAAAATATATAGTACTTTTAGAAGTCAATTGTTTATTCTTCTGAGGAATTTTTAGATTCTTAAATTCCTTGATATCTTTATGTATTAGTTCTTAAGAAATACTTAGCTTTACAATTTGTATTCTGAAAGCTCAAGTTACTGTGGTAAATTACCATTAGACTACTATGGTCTTTCAAGGAAAGGAAAGTCTAGTAAATTGAATTACTCAAATTGGCAGGGGTTTTGTTTCCTGAATTTTTCCTTCGCTATCCCACCTCCCTCTCAATGTGGGAATCAGCAATATGAACACCAGAGAAGGTTCATGGAATAGAATGACAAAATAAAATGACATTTCTATACTCACTTGGCATTCATTTACATGAACCTCCTCCTCCCCACTTCCTAGTAATGTCAAGAGGTTGCTAAAACAGTTTCGATTTTGAAACTGAAGGACAAAGAGATATTATCTACCAACACTGCCACACATTGCCATAAGATTACAATACTACAGTAGAAAAGTGGTGCAATTACAGGGAAAGAATAGAGGAAATCTTTAGTTTAAGGGCAGACATCGACATTTAAAAAGCTTCAAGATAGAAGCAATATGAAAGCCAAGCAAGTATAAAAAAAAGTAACTTGATTATTAAAATTCTGTTTACATAGAAAACCATACCCCTAAAATAATGGTATATACATAAGTTTCTTCAACACTGTATCTAAACAAAAAATGCAATACTGTATATATTTACCTCAAGTCTTCCAAATTCCCCAGCATACAGTGAGCCTTGGTAATGTAAATGTGTAAGTTTGGTGAAAGCCCGTCCTCTGGTCCATGCATCATCGCTGATTTCATCTTGAGACCCTATTATCCATAGGTGAGTAATTTGAGGAAAGCATATTGATAAGACTCCTAAAGAATGTGCATCAACACAAGAAGGTTCTTGGAGTGTTATTTCAGTTACCAATGGACTAATTACTTGTGGCTCATCATCTATAGGTATGTGAGATCCATGCAAAGACCACTCTAAACCACATAAGGTAATTTTCTTCAAAAACTTTAGCTCGGCTAAAGCTGAAAAATAGGTAATAATGTTTAAATTATAACACTGTTGAATAGTTACATGTTCCAGCAATGGACATGCTTTACAAACTGAGCTAACATACTGCTCCTCATGAGCAATGCAGTATGCCTTACGTGCTAGAGATAATGGAGGGTCCTGATCAGATGCAAGTAAGTTTTTAATCACTACAGCTTGGATGTCATAGCTCTCGTCCATAACAGCATCTAATCTCTCAAGGGGTAAATTTTGCACAATTGCTTTGACGCCAGAATATGATAGCCAAGATTCGCTAATGTTGAGGTGGCGTAGATTTTTCATTTTCAACAAGGATGGAATGCAGTCGACATAGTCACATTTTCTTCCAAACTTTTCTACCTTTGTTGTGTCAAAACCAGAGTCAGTTATAGCACTATATTTTAAGTCTAGATATGAAAGGTGGGGACTGTTTGATGCCAAACCTTCTAACAATATATTTATTTCCCTACTAGAGACCTTAAGATGCCGCAGAGTCACATGAATAAGCAACGGCATTCTTATTAATGCTGATGACAACAGTTTAAATTTACTAATAGAATACTCCCAAACATTTTCCTTTTGACTTACAAAAGCTTTCAGGCTCTTAGCAAGACCTAAAGCTTTTAGGTATTTTGATGGATTTCTAGTTGGAAATTTAAACTTATCAACATCAATCTGTGAAATTGAAGGGGATAGAAGAATCAGGGCAAGTTCATCAATAAAATCAAGAACAGGTTGACTCACTTCACAACAAGTTATGAAATCGAAAAATGGGGCTAATTTATCCAGAAATTCTGCATGAAAATTTGGAGGGATGGATTGCATTACATCCCTTAGATAATTTGTAAATGTCTCTGATGAATTAGAGTTAACATACACTGAGATAAGCCCTTTCAAATATGTCTCTGTGCTTTTAACACAGAGCAAAGAAAGAGGTTTCACCCTTTCTTCACACTCAGCCTCGTTGTTCATCTTTCTTCTCTTAACAGATGCGTCTTTTCTTCTTTGCAAATTCATCACAGTGCTAGTAACCAGTCTCTACTTGTAATAAACTATTCCAACCAAGTACTTTGATCTTTTCTTCAATGCACATTTCTCTTTTGTTTTTCCTGCAAAAGCAAATACAATATGTTAATGAAAAAAAAATCTGTAATTTAATACTAAGACATATTTGGGTACATAAACACTTATTGTAGAAATTTCTCATGGCTGAGTTTACTAAAACTAAAAATTACATATAAATAGTTCCAGTTTAATCTTAAAAGCAATCCATGATCACAAAAAAATAAATTGTCATTTTTATGAAATTCTCCTCATGTTCATATTGCTTTTGACTCTGGAAGCTTGGAATATCCAAGGGAATGTTAACGTTGCTCTTTAAAATGAGGAAATTTATCCCATTTTATTTCCATCTAATACACTAATGGCTCTAGTAAAGCAATGTGACCAGAGTCTAGCAACAATAACATGCTATGCATATAGGATAGCCTCTTCAGTAAAAGCTGCAATGGAACAACAATGACGTGTGCTACTCCACACTAGATGTCAGAGTTATTGTTTGTTTATATACTGATATCATCATCATCATTATTATTTTCTGGGCTCTGACCAGTGCCGCCCAGTGAAATGCTCCTTTTACATCATTTCTAAGGTAAAAACTACTATGAATTTACCAGAGAAAAAATTGTATAGGAATGCTAGGTTGAACTCAGCTCGCTCACCTTAATAAGGTGTCGGTATAATACTGGGGCGTGATTATATCACAACCAGAGGTCTTGCACCATTTAGATATCTCCTGTCAATATCCCCGAACAGCGAGGTGCCGTTCAACATCCTAGCTCTGAACGCTACTACGAACGATCCCACCCACGCCAGTGACGTCAATCCTTTTTCATAGCACCAGCTTGATACGTTATCTTTTTTCCGGTGTGTGTTTTCCTTGTATTACCCAGGATTTATCTCAGGATGTCGGACTCTACCGTCACTCCACCTAAGTTAAGTACCAGATCTATGAGTTTTGAGATTTTGGAGGTGGCCTTGCCCTTATTTATTATTTTATCAGTTTTATTTTATCCGCGACCCCGCATCGGGTCCTCGTGGCGGTCGGCCACCTCCTCTCTCTCTCTCGTCGTTCTTAACGTTTTACAAAGAGTCTTCTATACTGATTGTTCCTCGTTTTGAACTTTTCTGGGTATCCACGGTTCACATCCCGTGTTATTTTATGTTATGGTATTCTGTTATTACGATAACAGTTGTTTACGATATTACGGTATCGTAATTTCATGTTAGGTTGGCATGCCTGGTAGCTTTTGAGCGTTACTAGTTTTACTTCGTTTTACGTTCCGCACGTCACGGACGTTCATAACGATCTTATTAGCATAAGTTTTATTACTAGTATTAATTAGTTCGAAGGGACTTTCACGAGGCAGTTCTTTGTTTTACGTTTTTTGTCGGCACTTCACCGACTTTGTGTTATGTTGGTAGCCCTGCCTAGCTCCACGCGCTGTTAGGCTTGGTCTTCCCCTGTCTCTCTGTTCGTCACTCCGTACTATCTTACGATTGATATTATTATTATTATTATTATTATTATCCAGCATGCCTTCCTCTTTCATTTACCTATTAGTTATATTATTATATTGTTTATCCTAGTCTTTCCATGTGATCATTCCAGTTGTGGGTCTTTGCTCAGATTGGTACACCTGTCCTCTGCCCCACTTGTTAGCCTCCCTCTCCCCATCCGCCCGGCACCCCCACCCCAGGGTTGCCTTCCCTCTCTCTCTCATGTCGAGTTGTAGAGTCAGCTGTTTTGCGTTACGTTCTCTCCCCCGGGGCCTTCGCTTAACTCCGTACTGGGCGGTTCCCGATCGTATGCAAGGCTTATTATTATAAATTATTTTTGCAGTTTTCCCCCCTACCCTGCCGTAGGCGTTTCTTTCCGCCGACTCGATTGGCCATCAGTCGGCGGGAGGCATTCTGCTTGGACTGTGGTATCATATTGTGTTTATATTACATATTTTTCACATTCATTCCTGCTACATCCTCCCGGTCCCGCACCTCACGGACCCATTATAGATCCCTCCACCTCTCCCTCCTTCTATGGTGTTCCGAACTTCACGGACTCCATGTGTTATTATTTCATTACGGGATCCCCGGACGTAGCTTTTACTTTATTCCCTGATCGAGTTGATTAATCCTGTGTGCCGTCGACGGGTTTGACCCTCGACCCCCCCGGACCCCCCACCCCCCACCCCCCCGTCCGCCTTCTCCGGTGGATTTTCATGAGCCCTGGGCTCTCTCGGTTGTCTCTCCGGAGCCAACGTTACCTGTAACCACTTGGATTAATCTCATCTATATATATTCACATGTATATATATATATATATATATATATATATATATATATATATATATATATATATATATATATATATATATATATATATACTCCCTGTTCTCGAACCCCCCCTCGAATACGATCACGATTACGGATTGACTTATTCTTATCTATATTACAGTCGTAGTATATCTTTTCACCACGATAGTGGTATAATTTAAGCCCCCGGAGCCCCCGGGCCCCTCTTGCTTATCTATAAGATACTCGTGTATCTCTTATTTTACAGACAGTACGCTGTACGCTGACAGCATGTTCGGCGGTCCTCCACCAACCCTGCGGCCACGATGTGTGTCGTTCACATGCCCACTGTGCTATCCTGGTAGATGATTTGATTGTTTGGCATCCGGACAATTGTGTCGTTTGCTACAAAATGACCTCCACTTTAACATCTGACTCGGTGAGTGGAATTACTTTTAGCAATAATACAGACTTGGTAAGTGGAGTTACAATTAATTACAATTAATTAATTTTAAGGACACTGTTCTTTGGACTCCTCGCATGCCCTTCGATAGCTTCGTGTCTCCGAAGCCCCTGATCTTTTTCCTTTTTCTTCTGCATGATTTTCCTTACCCTCGCTAATAGTCTGTTCTCTTTCAGAGCACCCAACTTGAAAAGAATACGGCTCAGGCCACCCTCAAAATCTGGATTGGGGGGTTTGCCCGTAATGTGAAGGCCAAACAGCCTTATACCTTCTCTGAGGAATGGTGCTCTCGCCTTTACCCGCACGCAAAGACTTCGGCTGCGGTCCCCAAATAGTTGGCGGATCCTGTCATTGAAAATATTGAATCCCTACTATTGGCCCCGATCAAGAGGAGACAGGCGGGACGTTGACAGAGGACGTCGCTACCCTCAATTTAGACGTAGAGCCCATGGCTCTGGATGAACCCGACACAGGTAGGGACATAGGTGAGTCAGGTGGGTCCCGGGCTAAGATTCCTCTCCTTAGCCCGACTTTCTCTTCTACTTCTGACCAATCTTCCTTTCGAGGATTCCCGGGGACTCCCGGGGACTCCCGGGGCTGATCTCAAGCCCCGGCCTGTTGCCCCCAAGGTTAAGGCTCACCGCAGGCCTTTACACAAGACCCACAAGTCTTCGAAACCATCATCATTGAAGTCAAAATTTTCTTCCACTAGAGTCTCTAAAGACTCAGTCGCTGTGCCCTCGGCCTCTCAAAGAGTAGTCTCCATTCCGGCACCCGTTCCCCCCCCCGGCGGAATCATTTAACCCGAAGGAATTTTCGGAGATGTTCTCTCGTTTTGAGACAATGTTGCAAGAGAGGATGACTAATGTGGAGACCATGGTTCAGGGACTCATGCGTTCGGGGCTGCCACCACAGTAACAATATCCCATCCCCGACGCCTCTAAGCTCCCACCTTTCAACAAAAATAACCCTTGGCGGTTAGCGTTACATGCCCCCCTCTCGGATGGCATGTTATCCATAGAAGGTTTCGGAACTCGGCCTCTCGAGGACTATGAGTTCTACCCGCCTAACAGAGGAGGCTCTGATCCGCCTGGATAAGATCCCGAAATGATCTTCCCTAAAGAACCGGCACAGTCTGTCTTGGTCCGCATCTTCAATGAGTGGGACTATATGAATACAATGATCACAGCCTGCAAGAGCTCGTACACTATGTTTTTGGTCGACGAGCAGACCCCGACTCCATACGCGAACAAGATTATGGAGATTGCCTATCAGGCTACCAAGGAGGAGAAGCCCTTACCTCAACTCAGAGAAACGGACTTGACTTCCCTTCTCTTCCCGGGAGATAATGAATGTTGGCGGAACGCCCCATCTACCTTCTCGGTGGGCAAACTGAGCCCGGACTGTGCTTCGACGCAGTTCAGTGAACGCCTTCCTAAACTTCCGGAGTCCCTGATTAAATTTGAGTTTGACACCAGGTGTAGGCTCGGTAGGTCGATTAATTCGGTTACTCTTTCCGAATTGACCGTTGCCACTTACGACGAGGAACCTCTCTTTAAGGTCCTCACCAAATCCCTTTTACAGACCTTATTGACTGACACCTATGATTTTCATAATTCCAGGTTCCGTTGCCGACGACATGTACTGTCTAAGGCTACGATTAGTCACGAACCTAATAGGCTCATCAAAGCCCCAGTCTGGGGTCCGGATCTCTTCCCGGAGGACCTAGTTAATTCAGTTCTCAGCGAGGCAGCTAGAGCCAACCAAAGCCTCAAGGTTAGGTGGGGCCTAGTCCCTATGAGCCGGCTAGTACCCCAATCCGAGGTAGGAAGAAGTTGAGGCCCTACCACTCCTCGCAATTTAGACAATCTCTTCAAGTGGTACAACCGGTCCCGGTTCAGTCTGTTCCTCAAGGTTCCCAGCCTTCTACCTCAAAGGGCCAACAACAACAACAGTACGTGTTGGTCCCTCAAGCTCAAGTCGCCTCGACTTCGTTCACCACCTCCCCCACCTTTAATCCCACATATGAATCTCAGGGTTCTTTCCATGGCTACCAGCGCTACAGGGGCTCCAGAGGTGCCTTTCGTAACTGAGGTGGCGGAAGGGGTTCCCACCGAGGCAAGTCTTTCCGCGGAGGCAGGGGCGGCAAATCATCCTCCAACCATTGAGAACTTGCAGGTAGGAGGAAGACTATACAAATTTCGGGACCATTGGAAGTTCAGCAATTGGGCTTCCAGCATAATTTCAAAAGGTCTGGGGTGGAGCTGGATACAGGGACCCCCTCCACCGAACAGTTTCTACCAGCTCCCAACGGAAGAGCTACGTTCATTCACGAAGGATCTGTTGCAAAAGAACGCAATTCAAAGCATACATCGCTTAATATTTCAAGGTCGCTTATTCAGCGTGCCAAAGAAAGGCTCAGACAAACGAAGAGTAATCCTGGACCTGTCTCGTCTAAACTGCTTCATTCGTTGTGACAAATTCCACATGCTTACCGTCTCGCAGGTGCGGACCTTACTTCCCCGTGGGGCCGTCACCACCTCCATAGATCTTACAGATGCCTACTATCACGTTCCAATAGCAAGGCATTTTCGTCCTTTTCTGGGCTTCAAGCTAGGCGAACAAGCCTATGCATTCAAGGTGATGCCATTCGGGCTCAACATAGCGCCCAGAATCTTCACCAAATTAGCAGAGACGGTAATTCAGGAACTTCGAACTCAGGGGATACAAATAGTGGCTTATCTCGACGATTGGCTGATCTGGTCGGACAACGTCCGGAACTGCCACATAGCAACGAACAAGGTCCTCTCCTTCCTTCGACAATTAGGATTTCAGGTCAACCTCGAGAAATCCCGCCTGGTCCCGGAGACCAAGTTTCAATGGCTGGGGCTACAATGGGACCTAAGTTCCCATACGTTGTGCCTCCCAAAAACCAAAAGGAAGGAAATAGCGAAGAATACGAAACAGTTTCTCAGGAACAAGTTGACATCCAGGAGGAACCAAGAGAGGATCCTGGGTTCCTTACAGTTCGCCTCAGTGACAGACATCGTCCTAAGGTCCAAACTAAAGGACATAAACAGAGTGTAGCGCTCCAGAGCAACCAAAAAAAGTCGAGACAGGCAAGCTCGTCTTCCCCCAACCCTGAGAAAAAGTCTGCAGCCTTGGACGAAGATCAAGAATCTTTCCAAGTCGGTTCCCTTGCAACATCCGGCCCCGGGACTCGTCGTTCAACACAAGAAAGTCCCAGGGTTATGGTCACCGATCTTTCAACAAATGCACATCAACGTCCTAGAGGCCATGGCAGTCTTCCTCACTTTAAAATGTCTCAGCCCAGCCAGGAATCTCCATATCAGACTGGTCCTTGACAGTGCAGTCATAGTCCACTGCATCAACAGAGGAGGCTCCAGATCAGCCCGCATAAACCACGTCATGTTGACGATTTTCTCCATGGCGGCATCGCACAAGTGGCATCTATCAGCAGTCCATCTAGCGGGAGTCCGGAATGTGGTGGCAGACGCACTTTCCCGGACGACTCCACTGGAGTCGGAATGGTCACTAGACAATCGGTCCTTCCAGTGGATATTATCTCAAGTCCCGGGTCTCCAGGTGGACCTGTTGCGACGGAGTCCAATCGCAAACTAGATTGTTACATAGCTCCCAACCTGGACCCTCAGGCTTATGCCATGAACGCTATGTCACTAGATTGGAACACTTGGAAGACGATTTATCTGTTTCCTCCGATAAATCTCCTGCTGAAAGTTTTGCACAAACTCAGATCTTTCAAAGGTCGAGTGGCTCTGGTAGTCCCCAACTGGCCCAAGAGCAACTGGTTCCCCTTGTTACTAGAGCTAGGCCTCCACCCCCGCCGGATTCCCAATCCTGTACTAACACAAGTAGTACAAACTCGCAATGTGTTAGCTTCCTCAAGGATTCTGAATACCCTAACTTTATGGACTTCATGAAGTTCGCAGCTCAACAAGGTGCAAACATCGATCCTCTGAATACCCTATTCCTGGAATCTGACAAAAGAGAATCCACCCTCCGTCAATATGACTCAGCTGTCAAGAAACTAGCAAAGTTTTTGAAAGATTCCCAATTTGAGGAAATGACAATGAACCTAACTGTGACATTCTTCAGAACTCTCTTTGAATTGGGCCTGGCAGCCAATACCATTACTACGATCAAGTCGGCCTTGAAAAAGATCTTCCATGTCGGCTTTGACATTGATCTGACGGATTCATATTTCTCATCCATTCCGAGAGCCTGTGCCAGATTAAAACATTCAACTCGCCCTAGCGCAGTTACCTGGTTTTTGAACGATGTTCTAAAGCTAGCCTCTGACACCTCGAATGAATCCTGTAACTATATGGCATTATTAAGAAAGACACTTTTTCTTTTGAGCCTCGCCTCTGGCTCCAGAATCTCAGAATTGTCAGCCTTATCTAGAGACCCAGGTCATATAGAGTTTCTCTCTTCGGGTGAGGTCCTTCTCTCCCCTAACAAAGTTTTCTCGGCTAAAAATGAGGACCCCCAAGACAGGTGGTCTCCCTGGAAGATTGTTCCACTTCCTCGGGATCCATCCCTGTGTCCAGTTACCACCCTGAAATCCTACTTAAGTAGAACTCCCACCACAACCACAGGGCCTTTATTTATTAGAGAACATGGAGGAACTATTACCCTTAAGGGAATCAGACAACAAATTCTTTATTTTATTAAACAAGCTGATCCTGAATCATTCCCACATGTTCATGATATTCAAGCTGTGGCTACTTCAATTAACTTTTTCCACCACATGAAATTTGATGAGCTCTCAAAATATACGGGTTGGAAGTCCCCAAAAGTTTTCAAGTGCCACTACCTAAAACCTTTAGCAGCTCTTAAATTTGCCACAGTAGCAGCAGGGAATGTAGTTCCTCCTGAAGGTACCGAGTCCTAATCACGTCTTGCTCTATCCTCTTTCCCTCCTGCCTGGCTTACTTATTGTTCCTACCTGGTTTTGTTTGTCCTTTACCATACACCCTTATGGTGAACTGTGTTATTTTATCATACGTTATGATCAATTTCCACAAATTGTTTTTGATTTCATCTGTGCTTAAAATCCCCCGAGCTGATTTTATTTTATTTTATTACACTAAGAATGTGATTATGGATCTGCTTTTTGCTTGGTTTTACTTTCATCCCTTGATGGGATTGTTTACCATTTTTTATATTCATATCTATGTTGAATTCTTACCTACGGGTTACCTTGTTGAATTATTTACCAAGCTTGATTATCACTATTCATATCTATATTCAATGCTTACCTACGGGTTTCCTTTTTGAATTGTTACCATGTTTAATTATCACTTTCATGTCCATGTTGATTACGTATTTACGGGATTCCTCATCCCCCCTGTTTGATATTAAAATCACCATCTACTGTATGTTATTTTTGTGGTATTTTTCTCCCCAGGTAGTTAGCCATATTAGGTCCCTATTCTCTGGTACTATTTCACTGGGCGGCACAGGTCAGAGCCCAGAAAAGGGATTTTGACGTAGGAAAAATCTATTTCTGGGCAAGAGACCTGTGCCGCCCAGTGAACCCACCCGTCCCTCCCTGTCGGGCCCCAATCTGGGGTGCTATAGGAGTGACGTCACTGGCGTGGGTGGGATCGTTCGTAGTAGCGTTCAGAGCTAGGATGTTGAACGGCACCTCGCTGTTCGGGGATATTGACAGGAGATATCTAAATGGTGCAAGACCTCTGGTTGTGATTTAATCATGCCCCAGTATTATACCGACACCTTATTAAGGTGAGCGAGCCGAGTTCAACCTAGCATTCCTATACAATTTTTTCTCTGGTAAATTCATAGCAGTTTTTACCTTAGAAATGATGTAAAAGGAGGATTTCACTGGGCGGCACAGGTCTCTCGCCCAGGAATAGATTTTTCCTACGTCAAAATCCCTTTTTTGGAATCAGATAAGAGGGAGTCCACCCTTCGACAATATGACTCGGCTGTCAAGAAACTCGCCAAGTTCTTAAAGGACTCGAAGGTTGAGAGAATGACTATGAACCTAACAGATTGGATTCGATATTAACCTTACGGATTCATACCTCTCTTCCATTCCTAAAGCTTGTGCCAGATTGAAACCATCAACTCGTCCTACCGCAGTTTCCTGGTTTCTGAATGATGTTCTTAAATTAGCTTCTGACACTCCTAATGAATCATGTGCCTATACCCCATAATTACGGAAAACTCTATTCCTAATGAGCTTAGCCTCTGGCGCTAGAATTTCGGAGCCTTGTCTAGAAATCCAGGCCATATTGATTTTCTCTCGTCAGGAGAAGTTCTACTTTCCCCTGACAAAACATTCCTAGCAAAGAATGAGGACCCCCAAAACAGATGGTCCCCCTGGAAGATTGTTCCCCTTCCACGGGATACATCCTTATGTACAGTTACGACTTTGAAAGCCTACATAAATAGAACTTCCACCAAGTCCTCGGGGCCCTTATTTATTAGAGAGAATGGAGGAACCATCACCCTTAAAGGGATTACACAACATATTCTGTATTTCATCAAACAGGCTAACCCAGAATCATTCCCTCATGTCCATGATATTCGAGCTGTAGCTACTTCTATTAATTATTTCCATCACATGAAAATATACAGGCTGGAAGTCCCCATCAGTTCCCAAACGCCACTATTTAAAACCTTTGGATGCCCTAAAATTTGCTACAGTGGCAGCAGGAAGTGTGGTTCCTCCTGATCATCATGAATCCTAATCACAAAGTCTTGTTTTCCCCCCTTTCTCTTCCCCCTTACCTGCCTCACTTATGGTCCCTACAGTGGTTTGATTTAGCTTTTGGATCGCACCCTTCAGTTGCACCCTTATGTACAGTCCTTATCATTTATGTATATTTTTGCCCATGTTCACTTATAGTCATTCGAGATTGTTATATTTATCCTTACAGTAATCCTTAATCCTGGTATTCTCTTTGTTGAGACCTTATTTTGATGCTCATGTTTTTCTCCTATATCCTAGGATTATACGTTTAGTTTGCATCCCATGTTTTTTACTTATATTGCTTTTATCGTTACGTAAGGAGTTCTCTTTTTCTTGAATACCATGTATTTACATTTACGTATATTAAATCATGTTTTTGATATGTTTGACTTTAATTTTTTTTTTTATTTAATATTTTGGTTCCAAGTTTGGGACCATTTCTATGGTACTATTTCACTGGGCGGCACAGGTCAGAGCCCAGAAAAGGGGATTTTGATGAAGGAAAAATCTATTTCTGGGCAAGAGACCTGTGCCACCCAGTGAACCCACCCTCTGCTCGCCCTCCCTGTTGAACCCAAACTTGGGTGCTATGAGGAGTGACGTCATTGGCGTGGGTGGGCTTGTGGGTAGCGACGGTCTGTGGTGGACTTGGGACGGCTCCTCTTGATTTGGGGGATATTGACGAGGAGATATCTAATTGGTACGAGACCTAAGCATGTGATTTTCACGCCCGTATTACATATACCGACACCTTTCAGGTGAGCGAGCTGGGTTCACACCTAGCATTCCTATGCAATTTTTTCTCTGGTATTATTTAGCAGTTATATACCTTAGAAATGATGCTAAAGGAGCATTTCACTGGGGGGCACAGGTCTCTCGCCCAGAAATAGATTTTTCCTTCGTCAAAATCCTTTATATATATATATATATATATATATATATATATATATATATATATATATATATATATATATATATATACTGTGTGTGTGTATATATATATATATATATATATATATATATATATATATATATATATATATATATATATATATATATATATATATATATATATATATACATATATATATATTTATATATATGTATTTGTGGCCGCGGGGCCATATAAAAATTAGAATAGCACCAACGTTATCCCTGCGTGTCGTAAGAGGCGACTAAAAGGGACGGGAAGAGGGGGCTGGGAACCCCCTCTCCTGTATCTACATCCTGTGATGTAGTACGATAGAGAGTAAAAGATGTGAAATTGGAAGTATGTTTAGGAATAGAAGGATGGATGTATTGGCCTTGTGTGAGACGAAGATAAAAGGAAAGGGTGAAGTGATGTTTGGTGAAATGTCTGGTAGAGTGTCTGGGATTGAAAGGGGAAGAGCGAGAGAGGGTGTGGCTTTATTGCTGGGTGAAATGTCTGGTAGAGTGTCTGGGATTAAAAGGGGAAGAGCGAGAGAGGGTGTGGCTTTATTGCTGAGTGAATGGAAGACAGGTAAAGTAGTGGAATGGAAGGAGATATCATCTAGGTTAATGTGGGTAAGGGTTAGGTTGGGTAGGGAATGTTGGGCGTTTGTCAGTGCGTATGGGCCAGGTAGTGAGAAAAGTGAAGAAGAGCGGAATGAGTTCTGGAATGAATTAACTAGGTGTGTAGAAGGACTGGGTAGAAGGAATTATGTAGTTGTCATGGGTGATTTAAATGCTAGAGTGGGAGCTGGAGAGGTAGAAGGTGTCATTGGGAACTATGGCGTACCAGGTGAAAATGAGAGTGGTGAGAGACTGGTAGATGTGTGTTGAGCAAGAGATGGTGATAAGTAATAGCTTTTTCAAAAAGAAAGATAAAAATAAGTATAAATGGGTAAGAGTGGCAAATGGAAGAGTAGTAGAAAGGGCATTAATGGATTATGTGTTGATAACTAAAAGAATGTTTGGAAGATTGAAAGACGTGCACGTGTTTAGGGATATGGCTAACGGTATGTCTGATCATTTTTTGGTGGAAGGAAAATTAGTTGTAGCAAAAGAGTGGGGGAATAGAGTAGGTGAATGTAAAAGGGAGCTAGTGAGGGTTGAAGAGCTAATAAAACCGGGGGTAAACAGTAAATATCAGAAAAGGTTGAAAATGACATATGACGAAGTGAAAGTAAGAGAAACTGGCAATTTAGAGGAGGAGTGGAAGTTAGTAAAAGAAAATTCTGTTGGGATTGCAAGTGATGTGTGTGGCAAGAAGGTTGTTGGAGGCAGCATGAGGAAGGGCAGTGAATGGTGGAATGAAGGAGTGAAGGTAAAAGTGGAAGAGAAAAAGAGGGCTTTTGAAGAATGGCTGCAGAGTAATAGAGTAGAGAAGTATGAAAAATATAAAGAGAAAAATGTGGAAGTAAAGCGCAAGGTACGTGAGGCAAAGAGAGCAGCTGACTTGAGGTGGGGTCAGGGATTGGGTCATTCATATGAAGAGAATAAGAAGAAGTTTTGGAAAGAAGTGAAGAGAGTAAGGAAGGCTGGCTCAAGAATTGAAGAGACAGTGAAAGATGGAAATGGGAGGTTGTTAAAAGGAGAGGAGGCAAGGAAAAGATGGGCGGAATACAGTATTTTGAAAGTTTACTGAATGTTGAGGATAATAGGGAGGCAGATATAATTGTTGTTGCAGGTGTTGAGGTACCAGTGATGGGAGATGAGAATGAGAGAGAGATTACAATAGATGAAGTGAGGAGAGCACTAGATGAAACGAGAGTAGGAAAAGCGTCTGGTATGGATGGTGTGAGAGCTGAGATGTTGAAAGAAGGGGGTGTGACTGTACTTGAATGGTTGGTGAGATTGTTTAATATGTGTTTTGTATTGTCAATGGTACCAGTAGATTGGGTTTGTGCATGTATTGTACCACTATATAAGGGTAAGGGAGATGTGCACGAGTGTTGTAATTCAAGAGGTAGTTTGTTAAGCGTAGTTGGAAAAGTGTATGGTAGAGTAATGATTAATAGGATCAAGGATAAAACAGAGAATGCAATCTTAGAAATACAGGGTGGTTTTAGAAGAGGTCGGGGTTGTATGAATCAGATTTTCACAGTAAGGCAGATATGTGAGAAATATTTAACAAAAGGTAAGGAGGTGTATGTTGCGTTTATGGATCTGGAGAAAGCGTATGATAGAGTTGATAGGGAAGCAATGTGGAATGTGATGAGGTTATATGGAGTTGGTGGAAAGTTGTTGCAAGCAGTGAAAAGTTTCTACAAAGGTAGTAAAGCATGTGTTAGGATAGGAAATGAAGTGAGTGATTGGTTTCTGGTG